>NC_067398.1:318188337-318488337 GCF_016432865.1 Antechinus flavipes
CCAAATTCATCCAAATATCTACCTGATATATAACCAGAGACTTCTTGGTGGTCCATGGATACCAAAATAAGAATTCCTGACTTCAAAGGATGTTGGTCTATCAGCACTCATATTGTCCATTTGGGCCAAACTGTATTCTCTTTCCTTGGTGTGGTCTTGGCATTAGGAAAAAGAATGAGTGTTTGACCAAGTTTAGGATATGCTCTCATTGGACAAATTCTGAGAGAAAAATCTTTACTGTTTTCAGTAAGAGCTCCATTTAGGCAGGCAAAGCTTATCTTGTCCATTCAAAAGAACATCCTCAGAGAGAACTATAAGAGTGTTCATAAGTTTTCTTAGACATCAAAGGACTCAGCATTTTGATGACTTCAGTGAAAGTAAATCAGAAACATATGGATTGTATTTCTTTTCAAACATACATGGATTTTAAAACTGGGCAAGGAAATTGGCTTGATTCAAATGTATTTTGTTTCTGCCAAAGCCATGAGTGATCATAGCTACTTCCAGTAAGACATGAGGACCTAAGATCCAAGAGATTCACTAAGGAAATATCTACTATTGTCACTATCTAATAAGTGACTGGATGACTGAGTCCTGGCTCTCAAAAATCTTAGGAAATTTTAAATTCTTAATAGGTTAACTTTTCATGATGTGACTAAAGTATTTAAATGCTGTTAAAGTAAATCTTGTTGAACTTTTTGTTTAAATGTTGATAGAAAATAAAATTTAAACTTGGAGGTCATCCAAAGGACAATGTGAAAATGTACAGTGGGTATGAGTAGAATGACATTAAGAGGGAATGGAGGGAAGGAATAAGCATTTATATAGTGCCTACTACATGCAAAGCACCGTGCTAAGACCTTTATAATTATTCTCTTATTTGATCCTCACAACAACTCTATAAGTAGATGTTGTTATTATCCCCATTTTCCAATTGAGGAAACCAAGGCAGACAGCAATTAAGTAACTTAACCAGGAGCACACAGATAGTAAGTGTCTAAGGCTAGATTTAAACTCATGTCTTCCTGAATCCATACCCAACCCTAGATTGTCTGTACCACATAGCTGAAAAGAAAAATTTCCAAAGAAATTCTGTACAAAATATGTCATCAGCAAAAAAAAAAAAAAAAATGTATGAAGAGAAAAGAAGGTAGACTGATCTCTGAACCAGAATAAGGGATAACCCAATAATCAGATCATATGTTTCATTGGTATCTACAGAACATCAAGAGGTCTAGAAGAAATCCTTAGGTATATTGAGTAAATCTTATGTGAAAGATTCTGAGGATGACATGGAAAAAGGTCATATAGGATAAACAGACATGGATGAATTATTATCAGCATTTTTGAAGAAAGTCCTCACATCACTGAACTCAAATTTCAACATACTGAAGTTGGCAACAAATGGAAGACAATAACATCAAGTGTACATTCAAAATTATTTTCAAGTAAACATGCAGAAAATCCAAAAGTAATGAGAGAAGAATTCAGAAAAACTTTAAATATAATGAAAAACTATGTCCATTGCTAGAGGGAGTTTCTTCTTTGGAAGTTCTCTATACCAATGAAATCACAGTCAAGGCAAAAAATAATAAAACCTCATTGTATCCAAAGAAATGACTTTACAATTGTGGAAATTTAGGCAGTGTGTTGCACCTGCAAAGATGGAATAAGAAAAAAATCAAAAATTTCATTTATTGTCTTGACAGGACTTCTGTGGCTTAGTAGAATTCTGACTTTATTACTAAATTATCTGTCTGACCTTGGCCAAATCACTGACCTTAGTGGAAATAATGTAAGATGTTATAAAATACATTGAACTTAGCATCAGAGAAATTGCATTCAAATGACACTGACTGCTTATGTACTCTCTGGCAAGTCTTTGGACTTTCTCATCATTAAAATGAAAAGACTGTATTATATAAAGTCTAATCTCTGTCTCCTATCTTCCAACTCTAAATCTATGATCCTCTGGGAACCTTGTGTTCTTTATTTTAAAAGTGTCTGAGTTGCCTAGATAATCCCTAGTTCCTTCTCATTCTAGAACATATGATTGATCCTAAGTCTGTCTGGAATTCCTGGATGTTGGGCAGGAAGGGGAACAGAAAGGATGATAGGAAAGACATACCAAGGATAGAAAAATGAAGTCAGACACCAAGTTATAGTTGGGAATTTTGTTGGGAAAATGCCTGTAGAAAACAAGAAGAGACATGCAAAGTACATCGGAAACAGAGCAAGAGCTCCAACTTCTTTGCCAACTGTTGGTACAGGAAAATACTTGTAATAGAGAAAGATGCTTTGTTTGCTCAAGATTTGTGGGAGCTGTCTCCTATTAACGCCTACCTAAAGCACAAAGGCAACAAAAACCAGCTGCTTCTAATAAGATATGGAAGATAAGTGAAGTCCCATGGGACTTCCCAAATTTCCTCCAAATCACAAAATTGAGTCATTGCCTATATATGCCTGAAGTTGGTCCTGACTATAACATTACACAGCTTACATCATTCCCTAAGGTTAGAGCTTGATCATAGAAGTTATTTAATCATCTGAAGCAACATGGCATAGTGATGGAGTAATGATACTAGAATGAAAATTCAGGAAGTCGCAACTATACCATTTATCACTCCCTTTTGGATTCCACCCAATACATAGCCCATTGCCCCCACCAAGGACACCAGGTGACCTCTAATCTTTTTTTGCCCTGAACCAGGCTAGTTTCCTCATCTATAAAATTGGCATAATTATAACACTAGCAACTTCCCAGGATTGTATGAGGATCAAATAAAAAAAATTACAAGTTGCTTAGCACAGTGCCTGGCACATAACAAGCACTATATGACTTGTTATTATTTCCAGTCATGTTCAAATCATGCTACCACCACTACCTAGATCTTCCTTTTATGTGTATGTAGAATACACATAATTATGTGTATTCTAATTCCCATTAGAATATAAACTCTGGAAAGGCAAGTGACTATCTTGCACATTTGTACCCTTCAACAGCCCCAGGGGGTTAGAGGCCCAATGCATCTGCAACATGGAAAAATCCATGTAAATTTTTTTGACCCTCCCTTTGTACTAAAAAGTCTGATTTTTTTTCTTTTATGAGGTGTTTACAATCCCATATTGTAAAATTTGGGTTCAGTATTTTGTCATAACTTGTATCATCCACTACCCTTAGAATAAATCTGTGGCTTGCACAAAACTCCTCTGAAATTCCCATTTAATTTCTTATACTAATTCATGGTATATTGAAACTGTGATGGGAAAAGCTGAGATGTGGAAGGGATAATTATCTGTGATTTGTGCCATGCCAGAGTAAGAGTTTAATAAATGCTCTTCCTGCAAGTTGAAATATAAAATCTCTGGCTTTTAAAGTCCTTCTCAAGCTTTCCCTTCCCTGCCTTTAAAGTATTCTACTCTTTATTCCCTTCCATCTACTCTGAGTTCCAGGGACAGCAATTTCCTCCTTAATTGATGTTCACACATAACGTTCCACTACTGGCTGCCTCCTACACCTGAAAAGGTCTTCATTCTTACCATAAGCCTTCTCATTTCTCTGGCTTCCTTTAAGACTTCATTCGAATCTCATCTTCTGCAAGAAATCTTTCTCACTTCTCTGCAAGTTATTTGAGGCAGAGGAATGAATCCTACTTTCAGGGAGCTTATATTTCTTAGTCAATGGGAATTCCTTTTCATGTGTACTAGTTGGCCACCAAGATCCTGAGGTTCTAATTCTTCTACTAACCAGCTGTATGACTTAAACATATTCTCATCTGCTAGGCAAGCTAAGGGCAAGAGTTCTACATCTCTGAGATATATGACCTAATAAAAGTTAAATTAAGCAGAGCCAGGAAAACAACACACACAAGAACTACAATAATATTAAAAGAAAGAACAGAAAAGAATGAACATTATATAATATGACCAAACTTGTTCTCAATGAATAGATGAAAGAATGTGACTCCTCCCTTTATTTGTGAAGGTGGGAAGTATAAGCTTGAAATATTGCCTATATTGTCAGATTCATTCAATGTATTGTTTAGTTTTATTGACTTGCTCTTTCTTTCTATTAAAAAAATTTATGCAAGGGATGAGGAGACTATATTCCCAGATTAAGGTACTATTAATAAAGAAGGTCCTTTTTTTTAATTTAAAGAAAGTTCACACACATCTTGAAAAAATAGTTTGATTGTCCAGTTCCCCTAATGTATATAAAATAGTTATTTTGATTTAAAATAAGATGACCAATTTTGAAAAAAAGTAATGGGAATCATTAAGGATTTGGGTCACTGGCTATCAGAAAAGATGAAAAGACTGATCTGAAATTACAAGAAAAGAAAGTAGATGAAAAGAAGTAAGTTTTCTCATTGGGCAATTGAAGTTCATATCAAAGAGGTGGCTTAAAAAATTTAGGGAAACAACCAGGAAAGCAAGAAGATTGTTTAGAGAGTTTCTGCAAGATTTTTGTGAAAAAGGCATCTACTTATTGTTGGAGTCCCTCTGGTTACTAAACAAACAGGGTTGCATTGAATTATGGTCTGAATAGTTAAAGGAACCCCCAAATTAATGGACTAAGAGATCCATTTTAGTGTTGGAGTATTTGTTTGTTTTTATGGACTAAGCTAATAGCTCAATAGTGAAAGGAACAGAAGAATAAAAACATGAGCAATTATAAGTGTTAAAGTTACACCATCACAGCTTTCTTTTTGCAATAAGGCTGTGTTGGTTTGCTTAATCAACCCTCCTAATTCATCCTTTGAGGCAAAATGAATCTACAGAAACTAAATAGCATCTTCATTGAAATAAACCATACCTTAGGAGAATGGTTATTATTATGGCAACTTTAATTATTGATATGTATTGCCATAGCTTATTATCTTCTAATTAGTTCATAATCATTTGAATGGAACCTTGCCATAGTCCCAGAAATAAAGCAATAGATTATTTAAAGATTTATTTGAAATGAGACAAAATCCTTGCCATGAATCATCATTAGAATATTTATAAAAGCCCTCCTTAAATGTCAATAGATGCTCAAACTTGTTGACACAAATATTTAATAGCTAGTTCAGTTTTCTGAATGTAGCAGGTATTTCATTATTTCTGCTGAATGACAGATCAACCTGGTCACTCTAGCTCTCCCAACTCATAAGCACCATAGTTAGCCCTCTTACTGAATCAAGGAGTTTTTACTTATGTTGCTAAGCACTCAGATTTAACATAGCATTGTGGAACACCAATGCTATAACTAAGAAAATGTTTACTTGGAGCAAAAATGTGTGTGTGTGTGTGTGTGTGTGCGCGTGCGTGCGCGCGTGTGTGTTATGAATGGGAAGGAACAGAGTAGGATGGTATCCAGTGGCACTGAGAAAAATCTCATTACATATACCACCCCCACAAGAAGGGTGAGAATAGAGGGAAGTGTAAGAGGGAAGACAAGGCTTTGGGATCCTGACATACGGCATCTCCCAAAGAGAATTGTGCTACATGGTGGCTCAAGTCTGCAGATAACCAGAGTCAGATAAGAGACTGTCAGTCACTGTGAGGATGAAGCAAGTCAGCCTAACTAAAAGGGACAAAACTCCCTGAGACAGAAGCAAGATGCGGGCATGTGCCTAGAGAGTCATTACTCCAAACAGCACTTCTCCTTCAATTCCAATGGAGGCAGCCTAAGGCTTGGAGCCCAAGGGCTTGAGAATAAAAGTGAGCCCTACAATATGACCCTGCTTCCAGACCAGCTTCTGCAGCACTCATGCAGGGATTCAATTCTTATGGCAATGCAACCTAGCTACCACATCGTTATTACTCACAGCAATTGAAAATCTAAGGGGGGAAAATTCTCACCAAAATCAACATCAAATGGAGCAGCAAAAGGAATGGTTATAATTTTATTAGTGGAAATAGAAGTTTTAAAAAGTATTGCCTTCTGTTTTGCTACTGGGCCCTAAATACTACAGGGTCACGCCCTTGGATGTGCAACTGAACCCATCTGTCTCCCTCTTTTCAAGTGTGAGTTCATGGAGAATAAGAATCATCTCACCTTTTCTATTTGAACCTCTGATGCCTAACATAGTACTTTGCACATAAAGAGCACAATGTTTTTTTCATTAATTGGTAGAAAAAAATACATTTCCCTCCCATGTTAGAAGTCTGGACCAAAGATCCATTTGTCTCATGTGAATTACTGATCTGGTTCTTATTTTGTAGACTGGAACCTTCAAGAAAAGAGAAGTCGCAGACCTAACCCCAAGATAAAGATGCAGTACAATGGGAAGGTAAGAATAAACATTCCTGTCCTTGGTTCCATTCCCAGACTCAACTCAGACATTTATTAAGCACTTAAATGTGTGAGGTATGAGTGTATTACATGTATGAGTGGCTCTGTTCCTGAGGTTGCCAAAAAATAAAAACAACAATTAAATTCCATCTCTTCATCCAAGTTGCTAGCAGATATCATCCGCACTGCCAGCTTATTCAGATGTCTTTTTAAAACTAATAGATGATCTCAGTCCAGGGTGGTGTCTAAATAGAGTCTTTCTCCACATACTCTTTCCCCTCACCTGAAATACCTGCGTAGTTAGAAATCTGCCAAGGAAGTCTGAAAAATAGCTTCTTGTAATCTTCCTTGTTCATGACATTGCCATAGGTGGCTCACTTTTAAGAGCATGAAATTCACACGCATCTAAAAAGGGTTTTAAGAGCTTTATAGCATCAAATATAGAGCCCTGTACACATTACTTAAGTGTTATTACAGTTTTGTTAGAAGGGTCCAGGAGTCATTACAATGTCAATTACAGTGCCTAGATATACAAAATGCAAGTCATTATGATATCACTGAAAGTATCTTACACACTTCTATAAATATGGAGTCATTAGGATGCCTATTACTGAAGCTTCATATTCGCCCACTAAAATCTAAGGGAACTATTACAATGTCAAAGGCAGTATCTCATACATTTCAATTGACACCCAAAAGAGCTGTTCTAATGTAAATTGCTTTGGCTCACACTTTTTTTTTTCTCCTACTACAATGGATTTTTCTTTTAATGCCATAGACTATTATAAGCCTGACATAAATCAGTCTATCATCATCTCAGTTAGATAAAAGCTGACATTCTCAACTTGTCCCCAGACTCAGCAAAGATTTAACAAGAACTTTAGAATGGTAAGCTTAGCTTAATGTTATAGGTTCACTCAATGGTTCCCAACTATCTCTTGCTTGAATAGCCAAAGAACTAAAAGATCCCAGTTGTGATTTCACCAGTGGATAGGTTTAAGTAAGAGGAAGGTAGGGAAATATAAGTCTGGTTCATATGGAAGAGTTGGATACTTTAATACTTTGATAATGCATTGTTTTTCTATATTGGATTTTCCTGAAGTGGTTTAAATCACAACCCATCCATGTCTATCCAGACTGTGAAACTCTTGCCCATGCTTTCCCCACAAATATTTCACAGGGGGTCCTCAAACATTCTGGGGCCTTCTTCTTGACAATATAAGATTAAAATATTGCAGTCATTGGAATCATTGCAATCACTGGGATTTCTTGAGATTGCAAGAATACTAATAGAGTTCTCCATTAGTTACTTCTTGTTTTTGCTAAATAACTGGCCCACTTCTTTTATTAATACATCATTCAAATGACCATTTTCCTATATATTTCTTCCTTTGTAAATGTATTAGAGTCTGCCAATATCCCTCACTATTATCCTTTGCATGATCCTCAACCTAAATTTTTCGATGACACTCATGATATGTATTATAATTGTTGCTGTTGTTTAACAATGACTCTTCCAAAGAACTCACATTCACCTGAAAACAGGAAACCCAGGGAACAATTCTACTTACCATTGCTAGAGTTAAAAGAAGTTGCAGATATAACTTTGAATTCAATAGTTACTGTACAGACACTGAACCTTGGTGTCACTGTAATGTACAATTTTGTCTGTAGTATTACCCAAAGGTAGCTGAGATAGCCTTATAAATTTCAAACTTTTATGTCTTTTGTGTTTTATAGTATAGTGTCACAACCTATAATGATATGATGCATTGTTATAGAAGTTGTCAGACAGTGAAGTCTAAATATTTTTTTCAAAGATTTGCAGTTACTAAACTATACTAGAAGAGGAAAAAGATACCTTCAAAGGGACATAGATCTATAATTTTATACCAAGAACAGAGCAAGTTAATGCATTGAGACATTAAGAGTTATTGGAGTTTCAACTCATTTGATTGGAGTGGGAGAAATTAGGGCCATAACCCGAATCCCTCACTGCTGGATAAAATGATATGCTTTAGCTGTGCCTACATTCTACTTGCAGAATGCTTTCCAACTGCACTGACCCAAAGTATATTAGCCAGCATTTTCCTTTTCTGAATTCCCTCAAACGTTCTCTTTAGTTTATATCTCATTTACTCAAAGATAGCTTTGGGCACCCAGTTAAAAGTCACAAAGAAAAGAGAATAAAGTGTGACTACCCAAACTAAACCTGAAAGTTAGTAAAGTAGAAAGTCATTTCCTTGCCAATCTGAACAACTATCATTATTCTAAACAGAATTTTGTAATAGTTCTTTTTTTGGTGGGTATCCATGATTTAAATCTTCTTTGAACTCCTGAGGAAGTCAGATGAGGAGGTAGATAAAGAGCAAGTCTTTAAGTCAGTAAGCTGATTGTTATTTGGTTATTTCAGTCCTGTCTGATTTTTCCTAACCCCATATGAAGTTTTCAGGCAAAGATATTGGAATAGTATGCTATTTCCTTCTCCAGATCTTTTTACAGATACAGAAACTGAGGCAAACCAATGAAGTCAGCAAGACCTGGATTTAAATCAGACTTCCAGTACATCCTGACTGACCCACACAAATCTCTCTCTCTCTCTCTCTCTCTCTCTCTCTCTCTCTCTCTCTCTCTCTCTCTCTCTCTCTCTCTCTCTCTCTTTTTTTTTTTTACTATAGCTTTTTATTTACAAGATATATGCATGGGTAATTTTTCAGCATTGGCCCTTGCAAAACGTTCTGTTCCAACTTTTCCCCTTCTTCCCCCCACCCCTTCCCCAAGATGGCAGACCAATACATGTTAAATATGTTAAAGTATATGTTAAATGCAATATATGTGAACATATCCATACAGTTATTTTGCTGCACAAGAAGAATCAGACTTTGAAATAATATAAAATTAACCTGAGAAGGAAATAAAAAATGCAAGCAGACAAAAACAGAGGGATTAGAAATGCTATGTAGTGGTTCACACTCATTTCCCAGAGTTCTTTCACTGGGTGTAGCTGGTTCTATTCATTATTGAAAAAATGGAACTGATTTGGTTCATCTCATTGTTGAAGAGAGCCATGTCCATCAGAATTGATCATTATATATTATTGTTGAAGTATATAATGATCTCCTGGTCCTGCTCATTTCACTCAGCATCGGTTCATGTAAGTCTCTCCTGCTGGTCATTTCTTTTTTTTTTTTTTAATAATTTTTTATTGATGGAACGCATGCCAGGATAATTTTTTACAGCATTATCCCTTGCATTCATTTCTGTTCCGATTTTTCCCCTCCCTCCCTCCACCCCTTCCCCCCAGATGGCAAGAGTCCTTTACATGTTGAATGGGTTGCAGTATATCCTAGATACAATATATGTGTGCAGAACCAAACAGTTTTCTTGTTGCACAGGGAGAATTGAATTCAGAAGGTATAAATAACCCAGGAGGAAAAACATAAATGCAAGCAGTTTATATTCATTTCCAGTGTTCTTTCTCTGGGTGTAGCTGCTTCTGTCCATCTTTGATCAATTAAGGCTCTCTTTATCAAAGAGGTCCACTTCCATTAGAATACATCCTCAAACAGTATCATTGTTGAGGTATATAATGATCTCCTGGTTCTGCTCATTTCACTCAGCATCAGTTCATGTAAGTCTCGCCAGTCCTCTCTGTATTCATCCTGCTGGTCGTTCCTTACAGAACAATAATATTCCATAATGTTCATATACCACAATTTACTCAACCATTCTCCAATTGATGGACATCTTTTCATTTTCCAGCTTCTAGCCACTACAAACAGGGCTGCCACAAACATTTTGGCACATACAGGTCCCTTTCCTTTCTTTAGTATCTCTTTGGGGTATAAGCCCAGTAGAAACACTGCTGGATCAAAGGGTATGCACAGCTTGATAACTTTTTGAGCATAGTTCCAAATTGCTCTCCAGAATGGCTGGATGTGTTCACAATTCCACCAACAATGTATCAGTGTCCCTGTTTTCCCACATCCCCTCCAACATTCCCCATTATCTTTCCCTGTCATTCTAGCCAATCTGACAGGTGTGTAGTGGTATCTCAGAGTTGTCTTAATTTGCATTTCTCTGATTAATAATGATTTGGAGCATATTTTCATATGTCTATAAATAGTTTCAATTTCTTCGTCTGAGAATTGTCTGTTCATATCCTTTGTACTGGTCATTTCTTACAGAACAATAATATTCCATAACATTCATATACCACAATTTATTTAACCATTCTCCAATTGTTGGGAATCCACTCAATTTCCAGTTTCTAGCCACTACAAAGAGGGCTGCCACCAACATTTTTTGCACATACAGGTCCCCCTTCCCTTCTTTAAGGGATATAAATCCAATAGTAATACTGCTAGATCAAAGGATATACACAGTTTGAGAACTTTTTGAGCATAGTTCCAAATTGCTCTCCAGAATGGCTGAAGTATTCACAATTCCACCAACAATGTAACAGTGTCCCAATTTTCCCACATCCCTGCCAACATTCAGCATTATCTTTTCCTGTCATCCTAGCCAATCTGAGAAGTATGTAGTGGTATCTCAGAGTTATCTTGATTTGCATTTCTCTGATTAATAATGACTTGGAGTATCTTTTCATATGGCTAGAAATAGTTTCAGTTTCTTCATCTGAAAATTGTCTATTCATATCCTTTGACCATTTATCAATTGGAGAATGGCTTGATTTCTTATAAATCAGAGTCAATTCTCTATATATTTTGGAAATGAGGCCTTTATCAGAACCTTTGACTGTAAAAATGTTTTCCCAGTTTATTGTTTTCATTCTCCAACAAAAAGTGGAAAGGTTAAAACTCCTAGTATAGAAACTCTGTTTAATGTTGAGTGTAGTCTTTTCTATAACTTATAGTTCCCTTCTGCACTAAAAGTTTTATTGTATTAGGAGTCAGTTGTCAAACTTGACCTAGATGTTCCAGCTTTGACAGCAAGTCTTCTAACCATTGTATAACACTACTTCTTCTATATAACATATATTCCTGAAAAGGTTTTGTATAAGAAAATTATTATAAATCAATTTTCCATTTATCTCACAATTTCAGAGTTCTTTTCTCTTTATTTCTCATAGATTTAATGATCTTTGAGCAGAAATTTTAAGGTAGTGTATCAAGTACTGTCCCTCACATGGAGCATGGAGTTATCTTTATTTGACTTGAAAGGAAGCAGAATAAATTTCTCTAGCTTTTTCTCTGACACTCATCTCCAAGGAAGATTTTAATTTCTGCCAGGACAGGAAAAAAGAAGTAGAAACTTCCTTTATCCTTTATTATTCTTTCCTCAGAGAGAAAGGGAACTAGACTAGAATTATATCTATCTGCTCCCTTAAATATTGTTAGTCTAGGGGATGTAGTTGTTAGATTCAAACTAAACTAACTGAGCGAAGGAGGAACCCAACCTTTATATCCTTTTTTCCCACCAAATACTAATTCCTCAATGAGCACACACATATAAGATAGCAAAAAAACTCAGTTGTTAAAATCAGTAGCAGGAAAGAAATCATAGAAAGTATACATTTGGTCTTGTTCAGTCATATCCAACTCTTTTTGATCCTGAGAGTTTCTCCTTGGCAAAGATACACATCACTGGAATGATGTGTCATTTCCTTCTCCAACTCATTTTGCAGATGAGGAAACTGAGAAAAATAAGTGATTTGCCCAGGATAAGAGTATGTTGTGGATCAGAACTCTGAACTCGAAACAAGGATTCTTATAAGACGTTAAGTCAGTGGAATTGAAAAAGACATGATTATCTAGTTTAGCATGATGCTTAATATTCTCTAGTTCAGTACATGTACTTAGTACTTAATATAGTTCTACAAGATTCACACCTATGAGACTGTAATTACAAGAGAGCATATAAGCTGGGACAAACTCAGCCAGAGTCAGAGCAAGAGAAGACAAGCTTACTGGAGGCGGGAGCTCAAGCTCTCAAAGCCAAGGAGAGACAGATTCATTTCATCATCCATCTTTGTGTGGCTGGAGGCTGAAGCAAAAGCCCTTGGACTCAGATTCATTCCATCTTCATCAGCCTTGTGGTGGCTGGCCAGTCCTCCTACTCCCCTCACTGAGACCAAAGCTGGTCTGAAAATCTCTCAAGAAAGCTAGCTAGTTGCCATCTGAGGGAGGAGATGGAGGGAGGGAGAGGAAAAATTGGAACAGAAGTGAGTGCTAGGGATAATGCTGTAAAAAATTACCCTAGCATGGATTAAAATAAAAATAAAAATAAATAAATAAATAAATAAAGCTAGCTGGGCCCCAAGCAAGAAAACTAGATTGTGAAGGAGACAATAAAGAATTTGGACTTTGGACTTTAACATCTGGCTATTCTTGTGGTGATTATGCTGCTGAAAGAAAGGCTGCCCAGAGACCACCAGAAAACCACCCAGAACATTACAAGAGTGAAGGCTAGATCTGAAGTTATATTTTTTTCTGATTCCAGGCTCAGCACTCTATCCACTGCATCAGCTAACTGCCCTGAAAAAAAAGATATAGAGAGGAAAATACAGATTGAATACAGTTCAAGAAAACTCACTTCAATCAGGAGATATAGTCCTAGATCTTACCCAAGGGGGAGTTCCCCAAAATCTTTAGTGTAGTGAGCTAGGAAAAAGAAACATGAAGAATGCCAACTTCTGTCATGTCAGCTTTTTCCAAGAAATAAAGTTGATACCATCTTTCTTGATTGAAGATGGAAGCCAGAAGCAACTGTAGAACCTAAAAACTTAAGAAGCCTATAGAAAATGAAGAAACTTAGATCGCTAGAAAGAAGCAAATAACTCTCTCACTCTATTAATTTCATCCTAGTCCCTTCTGCCAGTTATAAGGCATTCATTTCCACCAACAAAGAGAGTTCATAGCAATGAGCATTGAGACTTGGGTTACAATAATAGGGAAAAACCTTCTGTTAAATAATATCTTATTATAATGTCAATAATCTGGTATAGATGAATAAGGTAGTTAAATACCTTAAGAAATTGGTAGTAACTGAGTAAGTTATTTTGACTATCATGAATACTCAAATTAACCATAAAAAACATATGAAGAAAAAAGTTATCTGCACCCAAAGAAAAAAATTGATAAGCAGAAGTGTGTAATGATAGTCATCACAACAGCAGGGGAAGGAGAGTAAAGAAAAAAAAAAGAAGTGTATGTGATAATTATATATTTAAAAGGAATAGCAAGTGGCAAATGCTAGATTTGTAGTTTCATGTGTAATTTTTTATTACACTTTGTTATGGAAATACTTGTTTTATTTTATAAATTAAAAACAACTTTTTAAAAAGATGTTGGTAATAACCAAAAAAGTAAGAGTCCTAGACCACAGCCCTAAGAAAATCTGAGTAGAAAAAGCTGCTTTTAGAGTGAAAGAAATCTTGTCACTTTTGACACAATGTGACCCAAGAATGACAAGGGTATAGCTAAAAGATAGTGTTTGGTAAAGAAAGCACCTACTGATTCTAATCTTTTCCTCAGGTACAGAGGTATTGACATCTTGGGATCACAGATGTTACAACTCCCTTTATGCAACTCCGAAGAAGAAGAAGAAGAAGAAGAAGAAGAAGAAGGAGGAGGAGGAGGAGAGGAGGAGGAGGAGGAGAGGAGGAGGAGGAGAGGAGGAGGAGGAGGAGAGGAGGAGGAGAGGAGGAGGAGGAGGAGAAGAAGAAGAAAGAAAGAAAGAAAGAAAGAAGAAGAAGAAAGAAAGAAAGAAAGAAAGAAAGAAAGAAAAGGAAAAAAAAACTGTTCAAGTCACATCAGTGCATATGCCTGATTAGTGTGCCTAATTCCAATCTCTCTTCCTTCCAATACATTTTCAACATGGCTGCCAAGTTAACAGTCCTAAAATACAGGTCATGTCACATATCACTCTATGTCACTTCAAGAATTACATTCACCCAAGCCATTCTTCAATTGATAAATGGTCAAAGGATATGAACAGACAATTTTCAGATGACGAAATTGAAACTATTACCACTCATGTGAAAGAGTGTTCCAAATCCCTATTGATCAGAGAAATGCTGTCAGATTGGCTAAGATGACAGGAAAAAATAATGATGAATGTTGGAAGGGATGCAGGAAAACTGGGACACTGATGCATTGTTGGTGGAGTTGTGAATGAATCCAACCATTCTGGAGAGCAATCTGGAATTATGCCCAAAAAGTTATCAAAATGTGCATACCCTTTGATCCAGCAGTGTTATTACTGGGCTTATACCCCAAAGAGATACTAAAGAAGGGAAAGGGACCTGTATGTGCCAAAATGTTTTGGCAGCCTTATTTGTAGTGGCTAGAAACTGGAAAATGAATGGATGCCCATCAATTGGAGAATGGCTGGGTAAATTGTGGTATATGAAGGTTATGGAATATTATTGTTCTATAAGGAATGATCAGCAGGATGAATACAGAGAGGCTTGAAGAGACCTATATGAACTGATGCTAAGTGAAATAAGCAGAACCAGGAGATCATTATACACTTCGACAACGATACTGTATGGGGATGTATTCTGATGGAAGTGGATTTCTTTGACAAAGAGACCTAAGTGAGTTTCAATGGATAAATGATGGACAGAAGCAGCTACACCCAAAGAAAGAACACTGGGAAATGAATATGAACTATTTGCATTTTTTATTTTCTTCCCGAGTTATTTTTACCTTCTGAATCCAATTCTCCCTGTGCAACAAGAGAACTGTTCGGCTCTGCAAACATATATTGTATCTAGGATATACTGCAACATATCTAACATATATAGGACTGCTTGCCATATAGGGGAGGGGGTGGTGGGAGGGAGGGGAAAAATCGAAACAGAAGCGAGTGCAAGGGATAATGTTGTAAAAAAATTACCCTGGCATGGATTCTGTCAATATAAAGTTATTATTAAATAAAATAAAATTTAAAAAAAAAAAAAAGAATTACATTCACCTCCAGAAAAGTACAAATTTATTTTCTTGGCATTTAAAACTTTTTGCCATGTAACTCAAACTCACCTTTATATATATATACACATATATATATTACATACATATATATAACAGATAATATATACATATTACACACATATATATATTACAGGTAATATATACATATTACATAATGTGTGTGTATACATATATATATATATAAAACCATCCTTTATGCATCTCACATAGCCCCACCAGTTTACCATTCCCTAAATTTGGCAGGCCGTATCCCATTTTCACAGTTGTGTACATGCTGTCTTCCATTCCTAGGATAAACCCATTTCTTCTACTTTTTAAATCCTTAGATTCCTTTAATGCTTAGTTCAGCTGCCACTGATTACAGGAGATTATTCCTTAATGCCCCTAAATATCTATACTCTTTTCCCATAAGATTATTCATATTTATATGATTATATTATACCATATCTCAGAGCAAAATATGTGTTTTGAAGAAATGGACTACTTTTAGTTTTTTATTTCATATTTACAAATGTAGTAAACTTCAAAATAATAGAAACCTAATACTTACATATTTAAATTAAATCACACTACTTCCAAAATTTCAACCCATTTTTTTTTGTATTAAGTAGCAACAACTATAGACATCATCTGGTTCCTCCCTCTTTTTAGCCTCACATGCACTTGTGCAAGAAAATAACAAAAACAAAACCAATCCGAAAAAAGAGGGTTCATTTGTCTTCTTTCACTTAAATTCTCCAATTAAAACCAGCTTCACTCCAGTCATCTCACTCAAAAAAAAAAAAAAAAATCATGACACAATGGAAGATTATTAATTAATACCCCAGGGACATGGCCAGAAAGTCTAGATTAAGGAAGATGACTATAAAATCTCTGCATGCCTGAAGCCTCCCATTAGAAGAGCCTTTGTATGAGGGGAGGAGAAATGAGATGAGGAAAAGTGAATGAGGAAGAAGATAAAAGAGAAAAACTATATACTATCAGCCCAAGGGTCCCAAAGTCATAATTAACAATTTCAGGAGTATGTATGAGAAATTATAGCACCTACAATTTCTCCAAATTTGGTTTAAGATTAACCTAATCCCTTTTTGCAATCTGGTCTATGAATAAAATTAATTGCTTGCTTCTGTCATAACCATCAAGAGACAAAAAGCTAGAACCATGGAAATAAAAAGTGCCATGGTGGTTAAGTTTTTCTATTTATGAATGTCACTAACCTCCATGTTCAATGTCCAATAGTAGGATCAATTTTAATGTAATTTTCCCCTTTGAAAAAATTAAGAAAAAAATATTGACCCTAGAAAATATATTAAAATGTGATAAGATTCAATTAAAAATTCAAACATATATAATTTGGCATGTGAAATCTTAAGCTTTGAACATATGCAGTTTTTTATGCACTCAAATAATTGCCTCTTTGCCATGCGGTCAAAGATAGACATTCTTTTTAATGTGGAACGTAATGATTGCCTGTGCAAATCCTCAAACCACCTGATGCCTCCAGGAATTGAGTCATACCCTGCCATGAAACTATATTGCTGTGCCAATTGCCCAAAGAAAGGCAATTTGTAAACATCAAAATAAATATGACTGTTGTCACATAAGCCTGTTCAAAAGATCACATGTTGCCAGACACTACTTCAAAAAAAACAATAATGATAACTGATAGCATGTGAAATAAGTCTGTGTTATTGATTTTAACTGTCCCAGGGCCAAAATGACTCATCATTTTGAAATACTAGCTGTTGACATAGAATAATGTTTTGTTAGGGAGAAGATTATGTATCTTTGAATCCCTCATATGGTTTAGGTTCACATTATAGGAGTACCAATCCACTGAAAGCCACAATAGGATAACAAAAATAACTTTCCTTAAAGGTAATTTTTTAAAAATCAGAGATTAAATGGGACAGCTCACATTTTCAGTATTTCCAACAAAGACTCTGAGAAACAGCTCCAGAAACCTTCTTACATTGTGGGATCTATCTGGATGGAGGCTTCATTTGAATATTCAATTGAATATGGCAATTCCTTTTATTCACATCTTCCTGAGATAGAGACACCAAAGACCCACGTAGTTCTATAGGCAGTTAGATTTAAAAGGTTCACCTCGTCATATTTTGTTACTACTTGGCTGAGCAAGTGTTGTATTCAATCCACCTGATGGATTCAAACAGTGCTCATTATTTCCAATATCAAGAGATCAATTTGTTAAACAATCTTTCCATTTTATATCCTCCCCAAAATCTGTCTTATAATCATGAATTAAAGGTCTATTCATTTAAAAAATACATTTTTCTGAGTTGAGGCTACCATGCCTGATCTTAGGAATAATAGTTAGAACACGTAAACTACAACCTGTTTCTAATAACAGCAAACAAGAGTAGAACCATATCTCTGTCTCTAGGAATTTTGCTCTGATGATCTAAATCCTTTTGTGATGTTTCATCAAATATTTTGAGTATCTGCCCTGGATCAATTTCTGTGTTATTTACTCATTATGAGACAGAAAAAATATAGAGCTTAGGTCCTGCTTTCAGTAAGTTTTTACTCTAGCTTTGGGAGGCAATCCTAAGGAGTCTCAAACATTAGATAACAATGATGTTTTGTGGTTTTGAAACTTAGTATCCCAATCTTAGCCAGACTGGAAATACATTGCCTTTTCATGGACAAATTCCACTATGAACTGGCAGAAAAGCTTTGACATGCTCCATTTCAAACCTGGGTCAGTTCACCCCTCTCCTTAGGTAAATTGGTGACAACCCTTCCTGAGGGCTCACTATTCTAGTGCCAGACACAATAGGGACACCAGATTGGCCTATTACAACTCAGAACTTTTATATTCAAGCAATCCACCAATCTGAACCTTCCTGATAGCAGAGATTACAGGTGTGGATCATCAAGCCCAGTAAGCAACTGACTCTTAAACTAACTAAATAGGGGGAAAAATTGATCCTTGGTAGATGGGTAAACTTTAGTTAAGTGAATTTAAAAAACAAAAAAACCCAAAAAGGTAAGATAGGGATATATTACAAAGGGTACAAAGAGGAAATGATATAGTCTATGCAGAAGGCAGTCAACTACTTGATGGAGGGTTCTAGTAAATGCAGAGTGACAAATATAAGTGGATAGATAAAGAGAGTTAGTCAGCAAGTATTTGGTAAGTGTTTTCTATGTGTTGAGATGTGGGGATAGAAAGCTTTCTTTCTATCAAAAGCAGATCTCTGAGAGTCTTGAAAATAGGACAGAATTTTAGGTATCTCTTCACCTTGCAGTTAGAGAGGGTCCCACAATAAGATGTTTCATAAGAGAAGGGAGAGTTTGTGTTTCTTCCCTGGCATAAATATTGTGGTGCCATATGGTCCCAATTTCTGTATGGCTACAGTGGGGATACATAAGAAATAGTGAATGTTACCATGTCAAGGCATATATAGGATGAATTAGACAGCAATACTAATGAAGCAACAGTTCTGCCACAGATCATGGCATAAAAGTGGAAACGGAAGGGATTGAAACAAGTCCTGTCATCAACAACACAAACCAAAGCCATTGGCCTAGGACTGAGTCCAAACAATGCCAGCATTTGCCAGACTTTAATTTTCTTACTGTGTATCCCTTCACTATTTGTCAACCAAATTTCTAAAAATAAATTATAATGGACAAACACAACTAATCAAAATTGTGGAATATTTATATATGGGAGGTGGGAGGTATTGAGGTATGTGTATAGACTATATACATATTTTATATGTATATGTATGTGTGTGTGTATAAAGTGTGCGTATGTTTACTTACATCCCTTAGTGGAGAACACTGCTTCAGAATTCTGTCATGAAGAATGATGGATGGATGAATTCTTTTGATAAGCCTAGATCAAATGAGATATTTGAAAAGCACTTAGCATAGTGCCTAACATATAGTAGGTGCCATTAAAATTATTATAGCTATTATTAACTTATGAAAACAAAAAATGTCATGAAGAAACTTGAAAAATTATATTCTTAACAATTATTTTCTTTAGAAAATGAGGACACTTGAAAAACAAAATATAGAAAAAGAAACTGGATAAATAATTAATATCCCTATCTTGATTTCCCTCATGTGTAAAATGACCACTGTTTCCATTCCAGCCCCCTTTCCTAGATTTCTTTTACAAAGGCCAGATCCTGAAATTGACTCTCCATTCTTTTTCTTCTTCCTTCCTGAATTTATTACCTCTGTACTTTGTCCTCTTCAACTGTCAGAAATTAAAATGGAGCACTTGCTAAACATGGATTAATGCTGCCTTATTACCATTCTCATTTTCACTTCACTAAATTGTTGTGCCACCTATGCAGGTGCATAGAAAAAGAATCAGGAACCAAAACTAAAATACTCCCTTGCAGTCTCCCATCACTCTTCTCCCGAACCCATACACCTGCTTTAGAGCCCCATGATGGATAATCAAAGAGAACAGGTAGGTGCTAAGCCCCAAATGAATGGAGCCCCTTTCATTTAATCTATTGCAATTCCAATTCAAGAGCATCAGTGAGTATGATGGGACAGATCTCTCCCTAATTATGGAGATTTCTCAGTGTAATGTTGGAGGTTATTTTTTGTATTATTTACACTCTTCTGTCTGGCAGTAATATTTCTGTCTGCCAATGACAATTACATTGCTCTTGACTGGTGCAGATCAGCAGTTTGTGATATCTCTGAAAAGCCAGTGTGCATCACATGTCACCAGCAGACATATTAATGTTTGAGCTGAGCAGTGCATGTGATGTAACGAGATTAGATGCTGCTGATATAAAGGACCATCTCTAAACCCATGAATAACCAAGAAAGAGCTCAGTGACAACTGTCAATTATTTATTGCCCCTGTCTAGTATATTATTAACAGCTTGGGAAAGGAGTACAGCCTACCTTTCTTGCTCACTTTCTCCCTCCCTCTTGCTTAGTACTTGACTCCTTGGGACTCTGAGGTTAGAGCTTATTCAAGCCCTGTTGCTCCTGGCTATGATTCAATGATCCACAGAATCAGTCAACTGACCCCATCACAGGCTGATCCCTTTACCACATACAACTTTGACATCATCTAGAGAAGTGGGGGAGGGGAAATGGGGAGGATGAGGGAAGAGAATGTTTCTTTCTGATGATTCTACTTTCTAAATCTATGCTCAGCATCTTTTCTGACTCTTTTTCCCTCAAACTCACGCAGCTTAATGATTAAATGAGGCATATTTCACAGATTAAAATCAGATTACATTATTAAATCACATTTATAGGTCAGTAGGAAATTAGATAGCATTCTGTTGGGAGATAATCCTTTGGAATATGAGATAAATATACATTATAATCCTGATTTTACCATACATACAAAGGGAGTCTTCTCTGCCTCAGTTTGCCATGTGAAATTCGAAACAATATACAATTGTGTCTACCTGCTAATGGATGTGTTGTGGCAAAACTCAGAATGACTTAGCTCATACATTAGCCATTTGATTAATGTCTGGTGAATTTTGAAAGTTTAGTTCTACTTTTAGCTGGATAATATTAAGATCACCAATAGCTCTTCTAATGCTCACAATATTTCTTTCAGAAGAAAATTTTTCCCTCTTAGGTTTTCCAATATGGTCAATTTGATTGATATTGATTTCAAACACAACCAATTCCTGACTTTAACCATACCATACCCAATAGAATAAAATAATAGGTCTGTCATAAACTTGAAGCTCTCTATGTATAAGGAATAAGCTAAAGTGGTATTGAATATAAATGATATATGTTGACTTTGGAAATTCTTTATTTTGGAGACTGCTCAGGAGACTGTTCCTAACCTTGGCCCAAAATAAGTAAAGCCCTGTCCTTTTCAAATATATCTATAGTAGATATTCTAGTAAGTTAATAAAGTGCTTAGTGTTATTATGTGCCAGAAATTATGCTAAGTGTTGTAGACAGAAATTGAAATAAATAAAAAATGACAGTTTCTGCCCTCAAGGAATTAACAATCTAAAGAGAGAAGACAACACACAAAAAGAGGGGTAGTGGGAAAGATGGAGAGAAACTATAATGGAAAGTTCCAGAAAAGTTCAAAAGCAGTGTCAACAGCAAAGTTGTTTCTGTCTCTAAAACCTGTGACTTCTAAATATATAATTATTGAGCTGTAAGGGTCCTTAAAAGGTACTGAATTATTACTGTCTTCAAGTGAAAACACATCAACACACACACATTTTAAAAATAGAAAAATTTTAACAACTTTCAAGACCAAGAAATTTTACCTTTATCTCTAATATAAAAAGTCATTACAATAAATCCACTGTCAATCAACACATATTATCAGGCACCTACAATGTGTCCAGCAAGTTCCAAAAATGATAGAATAGGTTAAATGCTTATTATGTGCAAAGCATTGTGGTAAAGGCTAGTGATACAAATGGAAAAGAAGGCAGCCTAGCTCTCAAGATACATGGAAGAAATCATATTAATAGGAAGTTTCAGCTTCAAATAAGATGGAAAGCCTTCTTGGTCCACAGAGAATAATGGTAAATAAGATGGTAATGATTCTTTAATATTATTTCCACCAATAAAAACCATATCCTTTAAAATTTGGAACCATATGGCAAAAGAGTAAGCATTTTTGTAGCAAAGAAACTTCCTTTTTCAAGGTCTTCAGAACCTGTAAAGTGCTACATTAATGAGAGAAAGACTACTAATTCATGTTGGATAAGGAAAAGGTGAAAATGATCAGAGATTTTCAGGGAAGTGATAGGGAGGTGAAGGACTTTGAAATGGATCCTTGAAAACTAAGTAAAACATATTTGAATAGGTAGGGTTTCTTGACTAGAAGAGCAGCATAACCTATAGGAATGGACATTACACTTAGCAATCAATATACATATACATATATGTATAAATCTCTACATATAGAGATATGTGTATTTATTTATACACAAACACACACACACACACACACACACACACACACATCTTTTTATTTCTTGGTTGTCTTTGATTTTAAAAAATTAAGCCTCAGCCTAATTTCTGTTAATTTCTATTATCCTCTGGCTATATGGACCTATTTTAATGTAGTTGACAGGGGAAGGAAAAGGAGAAAAAGGAAGATATATTTTTTTGTAATTAATATCCAATGATGAGCTAATGTCAATGCTAGGGAGGATGATAAAGGAAAGAGAGTTAGAAAAGAGACATCCAAGATGGGATCATCAGTTGTAGAATTGTCTGTTCTTATTCAATATGAATTATAATCTTAAATTAATGGGATATGGGTGTAGGTGAGGGGGAGTGTGTATAGTGTGTATTTTGGCTCTGTATTTTTCAATCTGGATCTGTGATTTCAAGGCATAAAAAGTTTCTGCTATTGAGCTACTTCTGCTGTTCTCAATCCTATGTAGCTTGTATTACAGGAAAATGGAGCGAGGTATGCATTGCATTACAAATAGAAGGGTTGACTTAGAATGAAAGTTGTGTGGGGTACTGAGAGCTTATAAGACTCACCCAGTGTCACAGAAATAGCATGGGTCAGAGAAATATACATATATTTATGCATGCACATGTATATGTGTGTGTATATATATATACACATATATGCATATATGTATATATATATAATACTACATATTATGTATTAAATGTGTATATATGTACACATTTATATATATATGAGAGAGAAAACAGGACAGAAACACACAGAGATAGCATAAGACAGGGAGAGACAGAAACAGAAAAAAAGAAAGTGAGAGATACATGGTACATATATAAATACATAGAAAATGAAAGAAAAAATATGCATTGCAAGTTGAAGGTTTGATTTAGAATTAAAATCAGGAAGAGCTGTTTTAATTCTAACTCTGACCCTTCCTAGTTTTGTGACTACTAGTACTTCAGTTATAGATGAGTGGCAATCTGTATCAGGAAAGAGTTCCCATGCCAAAGTAATCATAATCGTTGATGTCTTGACATATGGAAATATGCATGTATGTGTACGTGCATAAATCAGGAGTTGTATTTTAATAACTATATTTTAACATAATTGGTTCCCTTTGCAACCCTTTGCAATGTTTTATTTTATGCATTTAAAAACAGAAAAGGAAACCACAGTCTTCTCCAAACTGCCAAAGGGAGGGTCATGAAGAAAAAAAAAAATTGGTGTAGAATCCCTATTCTAGAGAGAGATAGACTGTATGTGCATATCAAAACATTTGTATGGTCTCTGGGGAATTCAGCTTCTCTATGGTAGTAGCATATGGAAGAAAAGCTGGGAGAAATTTAGTGACCTGGAGACAACAGCGAGCTGATCAAATTTTCAAGTCACTCGGCAAGGCTCTATGTTCCTCCATAGTACATACACTGAGTATACATGTAAACTCTTTGTAGCACATGTGAAATATTATCGAAAGAGAACCTGAGCATTGACAGCAACAGCAGTCTAGGTGTGCAAACACCTGTAGGTACTCCAGGTTCCCCATCTACAGCACCTGTTCCCTAGTCTTATGCTGTAGAATCGAGTGAGATTTCTTGGCAGCATCTCTTGGCTTTCATTAAGCTCTGTGTGGGTTTGTGAGCACTGGAAAACTCTCCAAAATAAAATGAGGAAAAAGAGATTGATTCTTTGGTTGAGTTGCCATATAGTCCTATTCCACAGCTGCTATTTTTACAGGAAAAGGATTAAATTTCCTGTCCCTCTTCCCAAATACCCCACAGTTTTTGTTTGAACTCACTTTTGGGGGGAAAATACTTCAATGAACTGGAAAACAACAACTACGACAATAATAATAATCGCTGAGATGTATATATCTTGAAAGTTTTGCAACATTTTTTAAATTTTTGAAAGTTTAAAGCTTTGCACAAAATTTGAGAAACTTTTTCTCAATTTATTCCCACAACAATAACAGAAACTAGAGACACTATGGATGAGAAAATGGAAGCCCAAGGTGGTGATTTGAGTCTTCTCTGGTCACACAGTTTAAAAATGTCATTCACAGGACCCAAACCATAGTTGCCTGGACTCCACACCCTGTGCTGTAGCCATTAGCCCCATGCTGCTTTCCAGAAAATCACAGTGTCTTAAGTCACACTATTTCAGAAACCAGCCAAGAATACTTCCCTTCCAAGCAACCCAAGGCTTTGGGTCACAAATCTATATTCACCCATAATTTTCAGAACATTTTTAGAATTTCTAGGGAAAATTCTGTTTCTTCAGAAATTATAAGTTAAAAATAATTTTTAAATAATTAATTCTTGTTTCCATTTGTCCCTATAATAAAAAATGATAAGATTAGTTGTTATTAATCGAGTGGAAAAGAATATCCATGATGAATGTATTATCTGTGTAGACAGTCAAAACAAGAGCAAGGATTACATAATTTATGCATGTTTGTCAGTGTCCTGATAGTCTATCCAGATAATTTTGATATTCTCAATTCAGACTCTTTGTATTGAATCCTCTTAAAGAAACAAAATGAGGCCTAGAGATATTAATAATTAAATAATAAGATTTATCACTTAAGTTTTATAAAGCCAAGGCAGTGAAAGCCAGATCCACAAACTTCATTAACAAAATTTTTCCATTAATTTATATAGATCAGCAGTTTTCAAAGTGTGATAAGAGATCTCTGAGGATCACTGAAACCCTTCTAAGGCATTCTCAAGATCAAAACTATTTTTATAATAAGACTGAATTTTTTTCCCTGAGGCAATTGGGGTTAAGTGACTTGCCCAGGGCCACACAGCTAGGAAGTATTAAGTGTCTGAGATCGAATTTGAACTCAGGTCCCTTGACTTCAGGGCTGGTGTTCTATCCATTATACCATCTAGCTGCCCAAGATTGAAATATTTTAAATACTATGGTAACTATTAATAGATATGAGTCATATAAGTAAAAAAATCTTCAGTGTCCTTAGTATGTTTTAGGAGCTTAAAAGGGTCCTGAGATCAAATATTTGAAGACTTCTAGTTTAAATAATTCTAAGGTCCCCCTTAGGATTCTCTATTGCCTCACAGAATAAAAGATTGATTGCAGCATCACAACATTTAGAGTTTAAAGAGACACTTCAAAGTTCATATCATGCCAATCTATTTAAAAAAAAAAAAAAGAATCCCCACTCTACTTGGCAAATGAAGACTTCCATGTGGGGTGGGGAGGCAGCTCCTTTTAAGAAAGTTCATTTTATTTTCAGATAACTCTAATTATTAAAGAAGTCATTTCTGACATAAAGTATAAAGTATTTTCCTATCTCCTATTACTGTGGACAGAGTAAGCCAAATCCCTCTTCCATCTAATACTGCTATGAACATTTGATGACATCTATCAAGTTGTTCTTGAATCTATAATCTCTCACATGTATTTGGTGGGTTAAAACTGACTGTCATATAAAACTGCTAGGCAACTAGTGTTGAGTGTTGAGCCTACAATCAGGAAGATGAGAGTTCAAATCTAGCCTTCATCACTTGTATTTAATTCCTGTTTGCTTCAAATTGTCTGTTTTCTCATCAGTAAAATGGGAATAATAATAGCATCTTCACCTCAGAGTTGTTGTAAGAATTAAGTGAGATAACAATAGTATAGTGTTTAGCACAGTGCCTAGCATATAATACATGCATATTAGATGCTTGTTTGCTTACTCTCAAATATTTAAGAAATATATACTTTATACTTCATATCCATTCATTAAAATAGGCTATCTGATAAAAAGTAAAATATAAACCAATTTTGTGTATCTAAAATTCCACCTAAAGCATTTATAACATAAAACATAATTTGTCGGTATACTTATTAAGGTATCACAGTAGAACTACAATGTATTCACAGTTGTTACTTAATATATGTTTCTGAAATGCATGAGTATTTATTTATTCACTAGAAGACTGATTCATGACTTGAATTTGTATAGACTCTCTTCAATGTATCTTTCTATAAAGCACAAATTGTTCTTTCCTTCAGTTCTGAAAATTAAATGCAAAAAGAATTTTCTTTGAGAGATTAATTTTCATGTTAAATCTTCAAATCACTAGTCATTATAGTTTATAACATGATAAGATCTTAGATGTAGGATCAGAAGGGAATTTACAGGAAATTATCAATTTACAAGTAAGGAAATGGAAGCCCAGAGAGATAAAAATTACTTGCCCAATATCACACAGATAATAAGTGATGGATCTGGAATCTGAGTTCAGGTCCTCTGGGAGAGAGATGGGGTTGCGTGGTAGACAGAGAATTGGCCTCAAAGTCTGGAAGACTAGGATTCCGGTGTGCCTCTGATACATACTGATTGGGCTAGCTACTTGTCTTCTCATTACTTTAAACAACTAGCTTTGTAAATTTGAAAGAGATGCTGAGCCATTTATAGGTAGAGGGTTTCCTCATCTGGGATTTGCCCATACCAATTAATTCACTGCTCCATTCCCTTAAACCTCATATACTAAGTCCTACATCATTCTTGTATCTTATATCTTGTCCCTTGTCCTTAGAAGCACCAGTTTTTAAAATTTTTTTCTTGTCTGTTTCAAGTCCTCAGTTCCCAAAGGACTCAGAGCTGCCAATGCATTTTGTTTTAGAGACAGCAGAAAGCCAATTGCACGATGTGTGCTGTTGATCACACAACTTCATAAATTTTCTTAATAACAAGGCTGGGAATAGATATGGCCATGAGAAGCATGAAACACATGTGCTTCACATATGAAAGTTCATTAAAGGACATCCGGAGGGCAAAATTAAATTCCTCTCTGCTTGTAAACATGAGGAAAAGCTCTATCATGAAAAACTGATTTTCCAGAACTGACTGACTGGAATAGGAGACAGAGCCAAAGATTTACCAGCTAGAATTAGTCAAGGATGTCAATTAATGGATTGCAGGTTGGTATTATAACTGCACAGTGAAAGCAACTAGGAAAATTATACCCTTAGGCCTGAATCATTCTACTGTGATACCTTAATAAGTATACTGACAAATTATGCTTTATGTTATAAATGCTTTAGGTGGAATCTTAAATATACAAAATAAGTTTTATACTTTACTACTTACTAGATAGCCTATTTTAATGAAAGGATATGAGATATAAAGTTTATATTTCCTAAAATATTTGAAAGTAAGCAATATCTTTTTTTAAAATTCCACTAATGTTATTTTTTTAATATCACAGACATCTTTAGATATACTCCCATCCTTATTGTCCTCTTTCTTATAATAAAAAATTAGTTAAGGGAAACACATTAACAAAGTGAGCAAAATCCTAAAGCATAGGCAATATTCTATTCCGATGGTCCTCTATTTCTCTATTGAGAAAAAAAATAAGTTTCATATAGTAAAAAGAACACTACATTTGGAATCTGCCTCAGAGACTTAGTACTTGTGTGACCTTAGATAAATCATTTAATTTCTCTGGACCAAGATTTCCCCAGCTATAAAATGAGGATGTTTGGTTAGCTGATCCCTGGGGTCCTTTAAGCTCTAAATCTATGATCCTGTGATCCATTCTCCAGAACCAAGATGAATCATTGTAATTATCCTTTAGTGTTATTTTTATTCACATCACTGTAGTCATGTTGTATACTGATCTCCAGTCAAGTTAACAAGCATTTTTTAAATGCTAACTATGTGCTGAATATTGGGCTAAACCCTGTTTCTGTTGCATAACACTGCATCAGTTTTTAAGGGATTCCATTTCAACAATACACATCCTCCAATGACCAGGTCACTGGCATAGTCACTGATCTTGTTTTTGAATCATTTCAGTCATATATGACTTTCCATAACTTCATTTGGGATTTTCTAGGCAAAGATAATGGAGTGATTTGCCATTTTCTTCTCCAGCTCATTTTACAGTAGAGGAAACTGGGCAAACTTAACTGAGGGTTAAATGACTTGACCACAGTAACATAGTAGGAATCTAAAGCCATATTTGAGTTCACAAACATGAGTCTTTTTGAATTTAGGCCAGTCAATCTATACACTGTGCTTCTTATTGGCCCCTAGCTGCTAGGATAGTCACTGAAGGAAAAGCAAAGCTAAGTTAACTGAATCCCTGACCTCAAGAAGTTGCTAGTCCAATAGGACTCCTATTATGGCATACATAAAAAACTTTCAAATGAAATAGAATATGAAACTGTATTTTGGAACCTGATTTTGAGGAGTGGAAATAGATTAGGAATCCACTGGTGGCAACTGCATCAGATCTGCAATGATGAGTAAGACTTCAGCAACTAGAAATGGAGATGAGGATACCTATCAGTCACATAAAATAGCACCAGAAAGTAGTCAGATTTGAAGAATTTCCTCACCTTTAAAAAATAATTTTTTTGAGTTGATGAAGTCCAATGAGCACATTTTCAGGAAGCTGATACTTAGCATCTTAAATATTTTATAGACTTTTTTGTCTTCGAGGTGCTTTGCTAGCTAATTAATTCTCCCCAAGAGAGGTAGGTTAAGTAGGATTGCCCCCACCCCTCTTTTCCACTGGGAATAATTGAGCAGAGACATTTGCCCCAGACCTCTCAAAAAGGGATGACAGAACTAGATTTAGTACTCAGGTGTCCCTCATTCCCAATCCTGTGCTCATCCTGCACCCCTTAGATGAAATCTGGATCATTTCGATGCCAAATTACCCACTGCAGTGCTTTCATTTTTTATTATTTAAAGATTTCAGAAATAGGAAAAAATGATTAAATATTGAGTTCTCAGGGATATAAAGGGATATGGAAAAGACTCGAAGGATCTCAAAGTACAGGCTATCATCATTTGGAGCTCTATTTTTAGACTGAATAAAAAAATGCAGTAACTAAATATAAGTGAGAATCAGAGGGAGGTGAAATGCAACCATCAACCTCTTCAAGGATTGCATTCATTATTATCCACCTCTGGGGGTGATATGCATTTCATACTAATTGTAAATTGACTGTCCTCCTGATTGGACCATTAACTTATAAGGATCTAAGTCAATAATTTCATTCTTATTTTTTTAATTATTCCATTGATTTCAGATTCCCTGATCCCAAACACACACACACACACACACACACACACCCCTAGTTATCATGAGTTAGTAAGAGGACTTTGGGTTTATCTCACATCACTTTTCAGTCACATTTATAGACCAAATAGTTTTCTCCCAAATATGACAATAATAACTGATATAAATCTCCCCCAGCTTTTAGTGCCTCCTCCCCCAAAAGATTACTTTTTATTTAATTTATATATACTTATACACATGTACATTTTGTCTCCTTCATGGCATGCAAACTCCTTGAATTCAGGAACAGTTTTGCTTTTAGTTTTGCAATTTAGTGTCTAGCACACTCTCTGGTATACAGTGGCACTTAATAAATGTTTCCTGATTTATTGATATGGTATTTTAATACTTGCAAAATATAATGAATAATTATCTGATTTGATCCCCTCAGTAGGCCTGAAAGATAGAAAATGTTATTCCTCTGTCATAAATGCCAAATCCAAAGCTGAGAGACATAGGGATACTTGCCCATAAGTGACAATTATTAAAGTTAGAATTTAAATCCCCTGCTCTTTCCACTATACCTTTTCGTTGTTGTTTCAACCATGTCCAACCCTTTGTGATCTCATTTAAGATTTTCTTGGCAGAAACACTGGAATGGTTTGTCATTTCCTTCTACAGTTCGTTTTATAGATAAGGAAACTGAGGCAAACAGGATTAAGTGATTTGTCTGGGATTACAAAGCTAGTAAGTGCCTGGGGCTAGATCTGAACTCAGGAAGATGAATTTTCCTGATTCCATTCTATCCATAGTGTAACTAGCTGATCCTACTGTACCTTATTGCATCTCAAAGTGACATATTGAGAGGAAAGTTGGATACAAAGATGGACTTGTTTTTTGGAGTTGTTTGGGTTTTGTTGTTGTTGTTGTTGTTGTGTGCATGTGTTTTTAAGAAAATATTAAGCCATCCAGGAAAAATATTCATTCTTTGTTTTCTCTCCTTCTTACTCCATCATAGCAATACTTTCTCAGAAGAATGAATATTCAATCCTGATAAATTTGGTGCAGCCTTGAAGATTCTACAGTGGCAGCTGCCTCTAGAAAAGGCTTCCAGGTATCTTAAAGAAAAATCCTTATCAGTGATAGCTTAAATAGCTAAACTAAATGATTTAAAGGAATCCCAATTTCAGGATGCTTAGTCTATCACAGAGAAGTTTCTCAAACACTAGTTAAGCAAGGATACAAACTAAAGATGCTATGAACAAGATTAAATTTGATAAGAATAAATAACATCTTATTCTTTGCTTCTAAAATGAACTTCACAAGACAAAGAGGGTAAAGGCTTAGGTAGATACCAATTTATCTGTAAAAAGTCCTAGAGTTTTATTGAGCTATAAGCTGAATATAAATCAACAAAGTGATTTAGAAGTGAAAAAAGACAGTGCAATCTCAAGCTATGTTAAGAGAGATATAGGATAAGATACGGAACTAGAAATGTGATGTGATTGTATATCAGAGTATAACACACCCAGAGCTGAATTCAGTTCTGTATGATACAGTTTAGGAAGTTTATTGCTAAACTGGTTGATTGTTGTTCTTCATTCTCTAAGAGGGCCAATATAACATCGCTATGTTGGAATCAAGGTACAGTGTGTCCTATTATGGTTGGTTAGACTAATATCAGCTTGGAGTGCTCTGGACTATTCTATCAGAGTTGGGCAGAAATAGTCCATAAAAGCAATTGGAGAATGTTTACTAGGGAATGATAAAAGACTTGAAGACCCTTTAGGCTATATGAGACTCTTTTGAAGGAATTTAAGAATGTTAAAATTGGAGAAAAAAAAAGACATAGGAACAAGAGGGTATGGGACATGATTGCTGTCTTTAGGCTGACATGAAAATGGAGGATTACATTTCTAGATCACTGATTTAGAACTAAAAAAGACCTTAGAGGCTATAGAGTCCAATATTCTCATTTTACAGATGAGGAATCTACAGACAAGGGAGATTAAGTGACTTGCCAAAAGCCACACTGGTAGTAAGCATTATAAGTAGTATTTGAAACCAAGTTCACTGACACAAGACAGTTCTCCTTCCACTGGAGCATATTGTCTCTGCTTGATTTTATAGGGTAGAATTTGGCCCCAAAGCACAGAACTATTCAAGCTTCCACTAGTATGGACCTTTCTAATAGGAGGAGTTCCCAAGACACAAAGTAATGCCCCAGTCAAAGAAAAGCTCCATAACAATCAGAACTACCTCAAAGTGATTTAGGCCACCTTAGGAAGTCATGAGTTCATTCTCATTGAAGACCATAAAGCACAAGTTGGATGGTCACTTACTAAGAATGTTGTAGAAAGGATTCTCTTTTTGGATTGGATAAAGTTTCCTCCCAAATTTCTTCTCACTCTGAAATTCTGATACTTCTGGTTACTCAACAAATTGCCTTATGTACTGCAATGCCTAGAAGTAGAAAGATGGGAGGAGAACTGAACTATCATCATCTTTTCTCACCTTATCATTTAAAAAAGATGTTAAAGAGAACGTGTATACACACACACACACACACACACACACAAACACACACACACACATTAAAACTGTCTCCCAATGCATTAAAAAGATCCTTAATTTGGACATGAATAGTGGAGATAGAAATAATTTCAGCAAATGAATCCAAAATAACTTTAATCAAAACCACCATCAACTGTGAGGATTTAATGGAAAAAGAAAAAATCAAGAAGCTCTTTATTGAGCAATAAATATTTATTGAGTTCCTATAGTGGACAAGACATTGACCTGGGGACTGTGGAGAATAATAGAACTAAGTAGTCACTACCCACAGGAAGTTTATAATATAATTGAGAAAGTGAGTATAAACACATGAAAACATGATGTCCAATACAAAATTATATGTTTTACATGGGTAACAGGAATAGTAAATACCCTAGGAATTCATGAAAGAGAGAAAATAGTAAGCTGAAATGATCACATATAACACGGTGCCTGGCACATAGTAAGCACTTGCATATTGACTGATTGAGTGGTCAAGAACTTTATAGAATAAGATGGGACTTGAAGTAAGCAGTTAGAATTTAAATAAACTTTAAAGGAGGGAAGGTATTCCATGTATACTGAATTCGGAATTAAAAGACATAAGATCAAATCCTACCTTTAATATTTCCTATCTGTGGGATATGGAATAAGTCACTTAATTTCTCATAGCCTCAGGTACTTACCTATAAACATAAAGAGGTTGGACCAGATGATCTTTAAGGTCACTTCCAGCTCTCAATTTTTGGTCCTATGAATGGCCTGAACAAAGGTACCTGCATCCTTTGTAAAGTTTCAAAAATATTTCCGAAGTAGGCTCAACACTCTTCATGCACAAAAGTTATACTTTCACGTGCTTTATCATGGCTAGCCTATGGATATCAAAAGACCTAATTCTAATTTAATAATACACACTACACATAGGATAGTAATCACATATTCATTATTGAGTTCATTAATTAATAATAAAACATTTAATTTGGCCAATGGAATAATTTACCTGGACATTTTACTCCTAATTCTTCCCCTATCTCTACTTTTATCTCCACTTGGACTGAAGTGTGTGCTGACACTCCCACTCGGAGTTTAGTCATTTTAATAAGTATACTCTTCACAGAACTCCCCTGTTCTAGCAAAGCAATTACTGTGGAGTTGTAGCAGGGAGGAAAAGTGCATGGAACATGATGAAATGGATAGTCAGAGAGGCCAGGAAGCCCTCCTAGGCAAGTATAGGCAAGACACTCCACTACTGTGGATATATAAGAGGCAGTGGTCAAAAAATGCCTCAATCACAATGAGGATTAAAAATGGTAACTGAATTTCAGGTTCAAGGAGAGAATATCAAAAATGTGATCATTCCTTCAAAATGAAGAAGCTTAAATAATAATTCACATTTAAATTTAGAAAGCAGAATATTTTTTTCTAGTAATAAATGAGTTCATAGGATCCTTCATTTAGAGTTAGGAAAAAATATTGGAAGCCACTGAGTCCAATTCCTCTTTTTTTTTTTTAATGAGAAAATAGAGATTAAGTGACTTGAGTAGGATGACATAATCAATATAGGATTTGAACACAGGTCTAATGCCCTTTCTATTGTACCATAATACCTAAGGTAATAATTAGAAATAAGGACTAGACCTGTGATTTCATTGGTATAGAAAATTTCTCATATAAGGAATACCTCTCTACAAAAACAAGCCATCACCTTTTCTGCCATTTAATAGTCTACCATATTTTTAGAGCATTGCCTTAAGTGAGAAGCTAAGTGAGTTTCCCATGATCATAGGTCTGAGTCAGGGTTTGAAGCTAGGACTTTTTGACCGAAAGAACAGAGGTGTCCAGTTCTCTTATTGTGTGAGAAAAAATGATTTTAAGGCCAGCATAGAAGTATCCCCTAGGACTCTGAAGAGGACAGATTAGATCCATTGTGTATGGTATGTTGTCATCAAGATTGAAAATCCATGGAAGGAACTCACATGTTTCTATATACTTTCTCCTTTAGGCAGATTCCAGGATCTACCATTTCTTAGGATAATCCAAAGCAGAGATGTCAAAAACTCAAAGGATAGACACTGCTATATGGTCAAATCAGATTAAAATATTAACAAAATAAATAAAAATAGAATAGAATATTGATATTGATAATGTTAATATGTGGTTTTCTAAGTATACCTCCAGAAGTTATTCTTATATATAATTTAATATTTTAACTTTTAACACCTCTGGTCTAGAAATCAAGCTTATCCTTATTTCTTAAATCTAAGGTGAGTAAAGCAGAAATGCTTTTTTTCTACTTCTGGATTAGAGGATTTTCCCTGTAATTTCAGTAATAAACAAATCGGTGGTAAATCTTTAATGTGTGACAGATTTGAATAGAGGTGCAAAGTTACAAGATGAAAAGATTATGAAAGGGGCAGCTAAAGAGGTTCAGTAGATAGAGTGCTGAGCCTGGCATCAGGAAGATTCATTTATACCATGATGTTGCAGATTCTACTGAGCTTTTGACACCTCTGCTCTTAGATCACTCATCTTCCTCAGTTCAAACACAACCTCAGATACTTATAAGCTGTGTGACCCTGAGTGTCACTTAGTCCTGTTTGCCTCAGTTCACTCATCCATAAAATGATCTGGAGAAGGAAATAGAAAAATACCCTAGTATCTTTACCAAGAATACCAAAAATGGAATCATGAAGAATCTGACACAACTACTTCTTTATAAAACTACTAATTATTTATTGGCTATTCTGTGAAATGGTTCAACCATTCTAGAAAGCGGTATGGAATTATTTGAAGAATGTAACTAAAATAGCCTTGCTCTTTAACTCACATTCTATGTATATACATAAAACCCAAAGATCAGTGATAAGAAGAAAGATGTCATAATCAACAGTATTGGCTGTGTGTTCCAAATATTTTAGTACACTTTTAAATGACTAATGCTTAAAACTGCACTAAGACTTTTGAGACACCCTATACTTAAATCAGCCCTTTTTTGTAGAATCAAAGAAGGAGCCCAATCAACTAGAGAATGGTTAAGTAAATTGTAGCTTGTGAATCAATGGACTAAAAGAAGCTGGGCTATCACTGGAATCTCACTAGGCTATAAGAAACAATGAATACAAAAAATATGAGATATGGAAAGACATGAATTGCTATAAATTGAAATAAACAAAACCTAGAAATTATGCATACAGAGCAAAAATATAAATGGAAATAATAAAACAACAACAAAATCAAAACTAATTTCTGTGAAATTATAGCAACCAATAATTAAATCAGACCCAAAGAATAAAGGGAAAAAGTACCTTCCCCATTCCCCCTTCTTTGAAGGACTATGACTGTGAAATGATTCATATAGTATCACATATGACTAATACTGATTAGTTTTATTGAAGTGTTTCTTTTTTTCTGTTTTATTTTCTAAATTCTTTGTTATAAAAAATGCCCCCCTATAAAACTGTGCATATCCTTTGACCCAACAATGCCATTACTGGGTCTGTATCCCAAGGAAATAATAAAGAAGGGAAAGGGGCCCACATGAACAATAATGTTTGTAGCAGCTCTTTTTGTGGTAGCAAAGAACTGAAAAAAAGAGTAGATGCCCAACAATTGGGGAATGGCTGAACAAGTTGTGGTACATAAAGGTAATGGAATATTATTGTTCTATTAAAAAATGATGAAAAAGGTGATTATAGAAAGGCCTGAAAAGATTTACATGAACTAAAGCTTAACGAAACAAGCAGAATCAGCAACACATTGTACACAATAACAGTAAGAATGTGTGATGATAAACTATAAAAGGCTTTGTTCTTCTTAGTAGTTGATGATCTAAAGCAATCCCAATAGAATTTGGACAGAAAATGCCACCTGCAACCAGAATAAGAACTAATGAAATTAAATGTAAGTCAATATATGCTATGTTCACTTCCTTTTTCTGTTTTTTTTAATCTCTCCCATGGTTTTTCCATTTGCTCTGATTTTTCTCTCCCAACATAATTCATAAAACAATGTGTATTCAAAATAAAATAAAATAAATAATGGCCTTCTTATAGGTTGTGATAGACTGGATATAGAGAAAAAAGTATCTAATGTAAAAAGAAAAAAAACACTATTTTTTTTTTTAAGAGCAATAGGATTTTGCCCTCACAAAAGGCCTACTCCTATGCTTCATGTTATAAGTCTTATTCATCTTGGGCTTTTAAACCTTTTCCAACAGATAGAGGCTGTCATCCATGGCATAATGGAGAGAGAGCTGGTCTCAGAATATTGAATTCCAATCTCTGACATATATGACCTTGGAGAAGTCACTTAATTTATCAGAGTGCTCCCAGGCATTTACATGACACTGAAAGTGGCAAAAGAATTGCTTGATATGCATTAGCAGAAAATTACCTTACTAGGAAATTCCTAGATCAAAAGCAGAAGTCCAAAATATAACTAAAAAAATGCAGATAGTATATAATAATAATAATAAGTTGGGAAGACTTACAATATGGACCCAGTAGGAGTCATAATCTGGCAGACAAGGACTAGAATAGATAAGTGTGGACAATATGGTCTATAGAAAACTGGTCATCAGCTAATGACTCTATCAGCCACAGCAACTGGTCTCAATGAAAGGAATACTTATGCTAAAAAAAAAAAAAAAAAAAAAAAAAAAAAAAACCTCGTAATTATTTCTAAGTACCCAAAGATGGGATTACAATTTTGGTAGAAAATAGAGCATATACCAGGTTATTTAGAATATGATTCTGTTCCCCAGCCCCCATTTCAGCTATAATTTTTTTTTAATGTTTCAAAACTGGCTCTGCTTCTTAATTCCTAGGGGACTTTGGGCAAGTTATTTAACCATTCTGGGTCTTAATTTCTTTATCTATAGTACTAAATGGGTTGCATTACATGACCTATAAGGATTGGGCCAACTTTAAACTTTCTGATCCTTCTCTCAAAATTACTTTTATTTTCTCTCCTTTTTTCCCCACCTCCCCACCATGCCTTTGTGTTTAGTTATTTGATGCCTCATTAACAGTCTCACAGCAAACATACTGAAGTTGTTTAGCCTAAAAGAACAATCAGAAGTAAATATTTAATATTATGAACCAAGATTTAGTCATTCGGTGTCCATTAATGTAAATGGGAATCACATGGCTCTCTCCCCTTCTTTTGATGGCTATTTCTCCCCGGATTGAAAGAGAACGGTTATAAAAAAAGGGGGGGGGGGGGAATCCTTCATCGGAGCCTATCATGCAATTTTCAGAAGGAAAATTCTTAAAGGACCATAAATTGAGCTCATTTGAGGTAATTTTCCATAGAGAAAATGTGAATTTTCTTTCTTCTGTTGTCAAGCCTTAAAGCATCAGTGAAACATTTTTCTCATGGGAAATGGTTGGATTAGTTCTTTAGTCATGTACTTTCATACTGCACTGGTAAAATAAGGTAAGTTAGATCTGAGCTATTAACTAAAACTGTCACCTGGTAAATAAATAAATAAATTAGCAGACTAGAAGAAACTTCATGCATGAGTTTGAATAGATTTTTTAAAGTGCATTTGCTGCCTTCTCACCCTTCCCCCTCACTCCTGGCTTTCCCTTGAAGAAACAGTTTTGTTCCAAGAAAAAGAAAAAGCCTGGCATTATCTCAGGCACTTTGTGGATTGAAATGAATGGGCTGCATTTAGGAAACTAGAGTTTGTAGTCTTGAATTTCTCCCCAAACAGCAGAGATTCCTGGGACTCACAATCCCCTTTAATGCATCCCCTGTTTATTTGTTCAGTTTGGGGTTTCAAGTTTATTTACAGCTTGAAATCCTAGACTAATGCTTTCCTTAGTTTTACATTTACAAACTGAATTCAACACACACACTCACATTAGTAAGAAAATAGAATTGAAAAAATCTGCAATGAGTGGGTGCTGGAGTATATCTCAAATTGCATCAAATCCAAGATTTTGATAAAGCCAAGTAAATAAATCCAAGCAAATGCTGAAAGTGCCCCAGAGGTAAAATGCAATGTTTAAAACTGTCAAGATGAGGATATTTTAGGTTTATGTGGTTTGCCTCAAAATTATAAGCATACCTAATGGTAATTGTAAGACAGAAAGTATGTATTCAAAGGCAGCCACATAATTACTAATGATGGCTTCTCTAGGGTAAGGGACATAAAAGAGATCATCTAGGAAGTACATAACAAGAAAAAGCAGTAGCTTGGTCACAACACCAGCATGAGAGCTTAAAAAAAAAAAACAAAATGAAAAGCCTTAGTGCTCCCGTGATGCTGTCAATATGTTACAGGAAATGAAGGAAGGCAATGCAAATGGTGCATCCTCTTGGAGAACTTATAGAAAGTTACTGGTAGGTTTTGAACAGATAAGAAGGATCGATTGGTTGTAATCTGTGTCTGGGGAAATGAAATCATATCCATCAAAATAAGTGACATGAATGATACTCAATATTAACAATAATATGCAGAAGCCTTTTTTTAAGCATGCTACTAATAGAAAATATATTATGATGTCATGGAATCCCAGATTTGAGAGAGATTTTAGCACTTACATGAAATAGTTCATCCCTACATGAAATAGGAATCCTGTTAACATAAATCCCTAGGAATCAGTAGGCTATAATGGAAAGATCTAGGATCTATAGACTTATTCTTATTCTGAATCTTAGCTTCTTATTCTAAAAATGGGGCTAGTGCAATCTATGGTACTAATCTCACAAAGTTCTAGTAAAGATCATTCATGGAGAGATCAATAGATCAATAACTATAGATATTTACATACATAAATATACAAAATCCTAAAGTGTCTTTCAAACACTACTTATTATAAAGCTCTACAATGGCATAGTTTTTCTCACTGCCTTGCAAGGCAGTTCACTCCCCTTTTAGACAGGGGTAATTATTTTGAGAGATACCTAGTAAAATGATGTTGACCATTTGGAATTAGGAGGACTAGAACGCGTGTGGACGTCCTGTTGTTGGACGCCTACCATATTGCTGGAAAAAAACTCTTTTCCCATGGATTCACAGCCAGGACTGGAAACTTCTGCACTTATATTGCCTTTGCGTCTGAGAGAATGAGTCAAATCCTTCACACTCCCAGCAAGATCATATATCAGGAGGGGAAGGCCGTAGGGCCTCCTCTCCTCCCCAGTATTTTAGGTCTTATGACCCCCAGAGAAACTTAGAAAAATCTTGTTCTTTTTTGATTCTTTTCCATTCCAAATTAAGAAAGCAGTTTCTAATCTAGGCCAGATGATATACATAAGATAGTAGCATTCCCTGAGGAGCAAGTCTCTGGGTCTCCAAAACAACAGAAGCCCACAGCAATATTGGCCTTGGACACAAACTTGATAAAACTATTAACTTTGTAGAAATTAATTTAAATTGTGAGTCAATCTATCCACCCACCCCAAACTAAGATGGTATAGGAAAGATTATAACCTTAAGTATTGGGGTGGGGATTGGAGGGGATATTTTTACATTTGTTCTTGCTACACATTTGAAAAGAATATTCTTTGAAAAGCTTCCCAAGGATAGCTGGTTTAACAGAAATGGGGTGCTCATGATAGGACTCCTAAAATGGAGGGGAACACAGCTGGGAGAACTCAAGTCAATAGTAGAGAAAAAGGATTCTCCAGTTTACTCAGAATAGCTGAGAAAGGGAGTGAGGAGATATAACAGATCTGGCACACAAAGAGTAGAACCAGAGTCAACCATGTTACATAATTGTAAAATTTTTCCCAATGCTAAGTCAAAATCTGCCTGTCCCTAACTTCTTCCTTCTTACTCTATAGTCACAGAAAAATTTTTTCGATCAGTTTTTCTTCTCCAAACTGGAGCATAAAGAAGCTCCCATCAAAAAATCAGCTCTCTTTGTAGTGGCAAAGAATTGGAAATTGCAGAGATGTCTGTCAATTGGGAAATGGTTAAATAAATTGTGGTATATGATTGTGATAGAACACTACTATGATATAGGAAATGATGAGCTCGATGATTTTAAAAAAGCATGGAGAGACTAGCATGAAATAATGAGCAAAATAAGGACCAAGGAAATATTGTATATAGTAACAGCAAATTTGTTTTAAGAATGACTGAGCAATTAAGTATTTTGGCTCTTATAAATACTAAAATTAACAACAAATGATATATACAGGAAGATGTTGTCTTCATCCAGAGAATGAATTGATATGTAAAAGATGTCTAGAATGATTTTACATATATATATGTGTGTGTGTCTAATGGTAATCATTTCTAGTGGGGGAGAAAAAAAATTCCTGATAACTTTATTATATATTTAAATGAAATAACAAGTTGTACATAATAGATCTGCAGTTTCATATGCAATCTTTTTTATTATACTGTCTTTTAAAAATACTTGCTTTATCCTACAAATTAAAAATAAAATTATTTTTAAAAAATTCTGGGAATTTTATATCCTAATATTAAGGAAAAACTTTTTCTAATGGAAGCAATCAGAGAAACTGAGTTAACAAGTCAAAGATGTTGAATTCTAATTCTGATATTCACATTGTATATCTTTAATGAATTCAATTCAATAAGCATTAATTTAATGTCTTTATGTGAAAGATGGCCACTATAATATGCGAGGTGTTGATAATACAAAAACAAAACAGTCTCTGTCCTCAGAGAATTTATACTTCATTAAGAGAAAATATCTTGTGTATATGTGTGTATCTATAAATGTATATACAGATATACATATGTGTGTGTGTGTCCATACATATATATATATGTGCATGTATAGGTAAATACAAAATGCATACAACAAATGGGAAACACTAACAATTGAAAGGGAGGACTATACTGACATAACCTCATGAAAGACATCATTAGTGCTTAAGTTAAGTGTTCAGGAGGCAGAGTGAAGAGGAGTGGCAAAAGCACTGTAGGGAACAAGGAATAGATTAATTTCCCTGTGTTGCTTGAATGATTGATTGATTAAATGTTTATTGATTAATCAGAAAATATTTATTAAGTATCCAACTACCAGTCAAGCACTGTGCTAAGCATTGAGGATAAAAAACTAAATTAAGCTATTGCTGCCCTTAAGGAGTTTATATTTTATCAGAGGAAAGCTATCTATACATAATATATATCAATACAAAGCTTCTAAGTTCAAATCAAGCCTCAGACACTACTAGCTGTGTGACCCCTGGGCAAGTTATATAGCCCTCATTGCCATAAATACATAGATATATACATACATATGTGCATGTGTATATGTGTGTGTGTGTATATATATATATATATACACATACACATGTATGAATTTCTAGATGTATATACACACACAATACCTTATTTATAAATAGCATATAATTAAATATATTACAATGCTGTGATCTGGCAGCAAAGAAGCATTAGCATCTAGGGAATTAGAAGTTTCATGTAGGAAATGACACATAGTATGTGAGAAGGAAATAAATATAATCAATCTAAATCTAAAAAGACTGGTTTGGAGCCATATTGTAAAAGGCTTTGAATGCTAAGCCTTTTGCAATATTCTATTAATATTGTTGTGTCTTTTTTAGTAGTAAGTTTATTTATTTTTAACAAATTACTTTATGAATCATCTTGGGAGAGAAAAATCAGAGCAAAAGGTAAAAACCATGGGAGAGATTAAAAAAAAAAAAAAAACAGAAAAAAGTGAACATAGCATGTGTTGATTTACATTCAACTCATTAGATTTTTTTCTGGATGCAGATGGCATTTTCTGTCCAAAGTTTATTGGGATTACTTCACTGAAACCACTGAACCACTGAACCACTGAAAAGAACCAAGCCTTTCACAGTTAATCTTTGCACATTCTTGCTGTTATTGTGTACAATGTATTCCTAGTTCTGCTTGTTTCACTTAGCATCAGTCAAATAAATCTTTCCAGGACTTGTTCAGCTTAATCAGCTTGTTCCTCATTTTTTATAGAACAATAATATTCCATTATCTTCATGTATCACAACTTGTTCAGCCATTCCCCAATTGATGGATATCCACTCCTTTTCCAATTCTTTGCTACCATAAAAAGAGCTACTATATATTTGCACATGTGAAAACTTTTCCCTCCTTTATAATTTCCTTGGTATACAGGCTCAGTAATGGCATTGCTGGGTCAGAGGGTATACACAGTTTTATGGCCCTTTGGGCATAGTTCCAGATTACTCTCCAGAATGGTTGGATCATTTCACAGCTCCTTCACCCACAATGTATTAATGTATCAGTTTTCTCATGTCCCCTGCAACATTTATCATTATCTTTTCCTGTCATCTTAACCAATCTGACAGGTGTGAGATGGGTAACTCAGAGTTGTTTTAATTTCTATTTATCTAATCAATAGTGGTTTAGAGCATTTTATCATATAACTATGAATGGTCTTAATTTCGTCATCTGAAAATTGTCTGTTCATGTCCTTTGACCATTTGTCGATCGAGGAATGATTTGTATTCTTATAAATTTGATACCGTTCTTTATGTATTTTAGAAATGAGATCTTTATCAGAAATTCTGTCTAGAAAGAGATTTTTCCCATTTTTGTACTTCCTTTTTAATCTTGTTTCTGTTGGTTTTGTTTGTGCAAAACCTTTTTAATTTAATGTAATCAAAGTTGTCCATTTTGCCTTTCATAATGTTCTTTAGTTCTTCTTTAATCATAAATTCCTCCTTTTTCCAAAGATCTGATAGGTAAATTATCCCTTGTTCTCCTAATTTGTTTATGGTATCATCCTTTATGGCCAAATCATGTATCTATTTTGAACTTATTTTGATATGGGCTATGAGATGTAGGTCTATGCTAATTTTCTGACATTATTTTCCAGTTTTTCCAGCAATTTTTGTCAAATAGTGAGTTCTTCCAGAAGCTGGAGTTTGGGGATCTATCAAATACTAAATTCCTATAGGCCTTCATTATTGTGTCATGTGTAGAATATTGTTGAGTCTTGAGGAAATCCATTAATTTCTCCAATCTAGTGTCTCTAGGGGGAACTAATGCAAACAGTCTCTTATAGTTTGCACAGTGTCGAGCCTTTAATGAAACATGTTGAGCAATCTAAGTATATCGCATTAGGTTTTATATAACTTTCTGCTTGCCTCACTGCCCTTTAAATAAGATTCTAAATAAGGCCTCCAGTGCATCTAACAATCCAGCAAACATGCATTAAGCACCTACTATGCTCATGGCACATAGCCAGAGAGGTAGTCTGACTCATGGAGAGGGAGCCACAAGCTAGGAAGATTTGACTCCAAATCTTGGCTGACAGATACTGATTGCTCCATACTGGGCAAATCACTTGACTTCTTTGTACTCTCAGGCAAATCTTTAAAACTAAAAAGCTGCAAAACCATCAATGATCTTCAGTGGGTTAAAATCAAGGATTCTCCTTTCCCTAAAGAGTTCCCCAAACCAATGAAATTACATGATTGGATAGACAAACAGACAGATGTACTTAGGGAGAGATAGAGATGAATAGATAGATATACACATAGATGAAGAGAAAAAGAGAAAGAGAAAAAGGAAGAGAGAGGAGAGAAGAGAGAGAGAGAAAAACAGGTGAAAGAGAAGGGGAAAGGAGAGGGGAAGAAGAGCAAGAGCGAGAGCAAGAGAATATTCTGGCACTGTCATAAGGAAGTTAAAAATACAGTACAATTCAGTACAATATAGATTTGAGAAATTTTTTTATCATTCTTTCCACTTCTAGCCTAGTATAAGAAGACTGTGAGCTTCTCACGGGTGTCAATCTATAACTTAAGCACAAGATATCTTCATCCTAGTTCATACAGTCTCATTATATTTGCTCATTATTAAGCACCAATAGAAACACTCTGCCAGGGCACATCACTTTCAGATTTCATCTGTGGCTGTTCCAAGAAAGGCAATTAGAGAGTTACTGTTAATGTTTCAAATTAGTTTTGCATTGAGAATTGTTTTCCAAAAAACTGCAATCTAGATCTTGATGTAAAAAGATAGACATATTCTATTAAGACTTGGTGGGGTGGGAGTGGGAAGAACCAAGCTAAATTATGTAGCATATATATTTTATAGTATTCTTATTAGGAACTAGTATTGTAAAATCTAGAGGTTTCAGTATCATGTTTAAAGGTGGGTGACTGAAATGTATATTGTTAAATGTTAAATATTTTAACATAAACTTTTATAAAAGAAAGAAAAAAAATTCATTCAAAAGGGAAAACTATACTTACTTATTAACTTCCTAGGTCAAATGTGGAGAAGTAGAACTTAATGTTTTCTAAGATATAAAGTAGATAAAGAACTGAATTTAAAGTTCAAAGAGTACTGAGTTAAATTCACCACTAACACTTGCTAGCTTTGTGATAGCAATCAAATTACAAAAGCTTTCTGAATTTCAGTTTTTCACATCTGTTTAAAGGAAATAATTCCTTCCTTTTCTGCCTCTTGGGGTATAAGTAATAAAATATATGTAGATGGCGCATGGCATAGTAGGTTTAGTAATATTTTTGTAATCAGGAAAATTCAAGTTTGAATCTACTTCAGACATTTAGTAATTATGTGATCTTAACTTTTCTGAGTCTCAGTTTATTCACCTGTAAAATAGAGATAATAATGGCATAAAAATAAAGATAAATACCTCACAGAGTTGTTGTGAGATTAATGAGATAATATACATAAAACACTTCAAAGTCCTGTGAGCTATTATTATTATTATTATATAAAAAGCTTTATAAACCTCAAAATGCTTTATCATTGCCAGATCTCATTATTCCCATTTGATTCTCTACATGTTCTTTGGAACTACATTCCATTTAGACTTCAATAGCTTGATATTTATTAGTCTTAATTACATTCACCTATTCTTGTGCTTGGAGTCAGGAAGGCATGGGTTCAAATCTTGCCTTGGAAATTTAAGTAGCTATAAGCCTGAGCAAATCATTTAACTTCTCAGAGATTATTTCCCTCAGTTATAAAATCAGGATAATAGTGCCTACCTCCCAGACAGATTCGTTAGGCAGATCAAATGTGATGATTTATGTAAAGAACTTTATAAACCTTAAAATGCTACATACATGTAAGTTGTTAAGCTAAGACATTTTTTCCATATGGTTTTTCAGTTAGCTAATCATGCTGATATTGTAGCTTGATTACCATCTTCCCAGATGGAGACAAGTGAGCATGTTATTTCCTGAGGAAGGATTTCTTTCTTTGCAAAGACTATGAGTTTTCTTTCTCTCCAAGATGCTTGAAAACTTCATAACTAACACAATAGTTCCTTCACCAAAGAATGATTAATATTCTCTAATTGGTTTTAGTAAGTCTCCCTCTGCCACTTCAAAACCCTTAAGAGTTTATTGCTGAGTTCCAAGTCTTGCCTTTGGGTTCTGCTTCATATAAATAGATTGCTTTTCATGTTCTCAGAGAGGAAAAACTCCCAAAATACATCCCTCTCCTTAAAATGTATCCGGTTCTGGTATGACCATTTCCTTCCAAAAACAACATTACCAGGCCATTTTCCATCTCCTCATACACATCTGCGTGTTTCCTAATCTGAACTTGGGGGTGATTCTTTGTCTTAGGGATGACGCTTTGTTATTGCTTCTCTATAATAGCTCACCTTGACTTTTTTTTAATGAGTTTCCAATGTGATTCCATTATGAACTTTAAAAAACCACAGTAAAGGAATAAAGTCTGGATAGAAGATTCACCCAACTTTGGAAATACAGTAAAGGTACTGCTTTGGGAGAGTTGAGGGAGGTTAAATGAAGGTACACTGTAATCCCATGCAAGTTCTCATCTTTTTCTCTTTGGGAAAGTTTTCCCTGCTTTGTAAAAGAAGTTAGCTAGTTAAAATTCTGCTGTTTTTCCCCATAATCCATGGTATCTCATTCACAGCTTCAGTGCACTTATTAATGTCAATCAACATTTATTAACTATCTACTATGTGCCTGGAATGATACCAAATGTTGGAGATAAAGACTAAAAAAAAAAAAGTGGTTCTTATATTATTCAATGGGACCCATATTTTACCTGGGGAGACAATATGTATAAAAAGGAACATATATGTGTGTGTGTGTGTGTGTGTGTGTGTGTGTGTGTGTGTGTGTAATATGTGTGTGTTCAAATACAAGATAGTTTGAGGATAGAGGGCACCAGAAATTGGAGATGGGGAAGGGGAATTAGTAAAGTCTTCATCCAGATTCTACTTTGTAGAAGATGGTATTTGAGACTCATCTTGAAGGAAGAAAAGGATTCTAGGAAGCAGAAATAAAGAAGGAATACATTCTAGTCATGAAGAATAGTGAGTACAAATCATGACAATAGGAGATGGACTGTCATGTATGAGGGACAACAAGAAATTTGACTAAACTATGGTATGGAAAGATGAATCATGTCTGTTAAGGCTAGGTTAGATATCATGTCTGTTAAGGGAGAATAGGCTGAATCTGGGAAGTAATGGGCTTTAAGCAACAAACACAGAAGTATATATTTTAACCTAGAAGCAATGGGAAACCAGTGGAATTTCCTGAACAGTTGCATGGTCAGATCAATATATCAGGAAAATCATTTTATTAGCTATGTAGAAGATGAATTGGAGAAAGGAAGAAGAAAAGAGATAGATCAACTGTTATAATTATAGGTTAGAGGTGATAAAAGTTTTAACTAGGATGGTAGCTAAAATGAATATAGAAGTGTCAAAAGTGAAAAAAGTTATGAAGGCAGAAATGACAAGGTATGCCAATTTACTGGCCATAAGGAGTGAGGGAGAGTGATAAGATAAAGGTAATTCTAAGGTTGCAAACCTGAGAAACTAGAAAAATAATAGTGATCTTGAAAGAAACAGGGAACTTTCATTACATTATTGTTACTCTTGATCCCACCCTTAGAGGAAAAGAAAATAAGTTCTGTTTTGAACATGATGGATTTGAGATATTTATGGGACATCCAGTCCGAAATATCCAATAGGTATGGATAGCCCTGGAGCCCAGAAAGGACACTAAGAATAGATTTATAGATTTGTGAGTCACATGTACAGTGAAATAAAGGAGATCACAAAGTTGAAGAGTAGAAAGATAAAAGGAGATCCAGGGGATAGAATCATCCTTAAAGGGCATTATGTGAATAATGATCTAACAAAGGACACTGGAAAGAGATATCACAGGGTTGGGTGGGATCAAGAGTAACAATAGTGTAATGAAAGGCAAGAGAATATAGAGTATGTAGAAGAGGGTGTTGAAAGTGTCTAGCTGAAGACTAATTGAGAAGGATGAGGACTAAGACAAGGACATTATATACAATTAATATATTCTTGGTAACATTTGAAAAAAAATAGTTTGAGTGAGTATGAATGTTGAAAACCAAAGTAGAAAAGGTTGAGAAGTGAGTAAAAGGAAATCAAGTGAAGACAATGAAAGCAAAACCTCCTTTCTAAGGGGTTGAGTATGAAAAGGTGGAGAAATGTAGGTAAATAAATAGTTTTTAAAATGCACAGCAGAAAACAAAAGAAAACCTCTAAGGAAGCAAAAAAAGAAAAAAGAAAAAAGATGGACAGTTCTGAAAACAATATGTAGTATTTATTACATATGCTTTCTTGAAATGGAAATTTATGATTTCATATTTTGAATCCTCATGTTCTGCTGTGCTCATGACAATTTTTTCTTTTTCTATTTTTTATTTAAATTTTTAATATATATTTTTTTCAAAACAAAGTAATCCATTTTACTTTAGCCAACTCTAATTTTAGGAACAATTTCTAATTATGAAGCAAGAATTTTCTTCTGTCCATTTGCTGCTTCAAGTTCTAAGATATGAGACCAAATAAAACTATTCAAGGCTAAGTCATATCATAATCTTTCAAATATTTGAATATACCTGTCTTTCCTATAAAGAAAAAGCATTTCCACCTCCTTCAACCAATTCTCATATGATATAATTTCCAGTTTTCTCACCATTGTGGTGGTCTTCCTCTGACCAACTTTTACTTGTGAATGTAATTACTAAAATATAATGCTGAGAATGGGAAAAAACATGCCGTATGCAGTCTGACCAGGAAAGCATGACTAAATTTCATGTACTCTCTATACCCAATTCCTTTTTCAAACTTTTGTCTTGAAAATTATCTGCCTTGAAATTATCTCTCACATCAATCCCATCTCTCCTCCCATTGTCCAAGAGGATGGGTTCAAAGAGTCCCAAAATAGTCATGATTAATTTGCTTACTAAGGGTCACACAGAAAATGCCTGAGGCTAGATTGGAACACAGATCTTCTTATCTTTCTGCTGAGGACATTTGACAGCTGTTCGTGCATGGGAAGACATGAGAACTTATGCGAACTGATGTAAACAGAACAAAAAAATTTATACAAGGACTATGAAAATGGAAATAATAATAATAAACTGAAGCAGCACTGTTACAACCTGTGTGATCTTGATTGACTCACTTAATTTCTCTAAGTTTCAATTTCCTTATCTATGAAAAAGGGGGGTTGGTCTAGAAAATGATCTGTAAGACAGCTAGTCCCACGAATGCTTTACAATTATACTGACCATTTTTGCACATAAACCGATAAAAGAAGACAACTATTCCTTTCTTTGCACAAGTGGGGACTGGGAATATGATGATAATAGCTAACTTTTGAAATGTAGTGTATGTCAGGTACTGTGCCAAGCACTTTACAATTATTATCTCATTTGATCCTCACAACAATCCTGGGAATTAGGTATTATCATTAGCCCCATTTTACAGATGAAGTAATTTAGGCTCTAAGAGGTTAAGTGATTTGCCCAGGATCACACAGCTTAATTAAGTGTCTGAAGACATATTTGAATTCAGATCTCCCTAATTGCAGACTTAGTGCTCCAGCAGCCATCATACCACCTAGCTATTTTGATTATTTTCACTTATCTGTGGGTTGTTGTTGAGGTATTTTTTTTCTTTTAATTTTTATTATAAGGAATAATTCTCTGAGATGAAAAGAAAAGGGATACATTGGGAAATTTAGGTGATGTTAAAAATAGATATTAGTGAAATTTTTTAAGTGTATTAATGAGCTGAGCATAGAATTGTTAAAACTAGGATATCAGCAAAGTAGCACTCTGAAAAGAAACATAAAAAAAGAAATCTTGAAAATTGGAGGGGAAATAGAAAAAAAGGAAAATAAAATAGATAAAATTAAGAACATTTTGGGCAGGGAAAGACTAATAAAAATCAACAAATTTTTAATTAACATCATGCTCCCCCCCAAAAAAAAGAGAGAAGAAAATCAAAGACCAAAAATTAAAATTAATAGCTGATGTTATAATAGAGGAAAACGAAAAAAGTACAGAATTCATGACATGTCAAAGAGTTAACCTACAAAGAACTATTCAAACCATTTCATAGAGTGAAATCACTTTTTATAGAAATCAATAAAAACAAGTAAAGAGATATTCATTACTTATAGTTAGGCCACACCTATATAATAAAAATTATCATAATACATGCATTGATTTGATTATTTAATCTTCATAAAATCAAATTTCAAATGGAATACTCTATACAAATGAATAAAATAATAGTAAAATTCATTTGTAGGAAAATAACTCTGGAATTTTAAGGAAAATAATGAATAAACAAAGAAAGAAATGAACAAAGTAGAGTACTTCCACACCTAAAAACCATATTATGGTTTTATAATTGATATTATATCAATTAAATGCTATCTTTTCATTAAACTATGTGTAATGCATTGTGCGATATTGTTTTAAAATAGTAATCCTCAGTATTACTACTGGTTTAAAGTGAAAAGCACAACTGTGGGAATAGACTAGATAAGCAAAGTCTAAATAAAATAAATACAGCATCCCAGTGCTTGATAAACGTTATAGCACCAACTTCTCAGAAACAGACTTTATTTGTATACAGAAAACTCCTGGTAAAACTGGAAGAGAATTTGACAAGAACTAGATTTAGCCTGAAACCTGTACTACATTACATAGTAAGTTTCAAATGATTATCTAAATGATTATGTGACTAAAAATAAAAATTCACAATATATTTTTTTTTAAATCAAGAGGGAGGCAAATACAAGAAGATATCTTTTAGAATCAGGCCTAAGAAGACATAACCTTAACAAAACAAAGGATAGGCAAGATTATGAAAAAAAAAAAAGACAATTGTGACTATAAGATGTTAAAAGACTTTTCTACAAACAAAATCATTTTAGAGGGGAACTACTAATAGGGTGAGGAAATTCTTATATCAGCTCTGATTAGAGCCTGATATAAAATGAGGGAGGAAAGGATTTTAGATTTGCACACACACACACTCACACACACACATACACACATACATACACATAAAATATATGAACACATACATATATATATGTCTAGCTATATCCATCTGAATTGATAAGGGAAGTGTCTCAATTAAAAAGTTTCCTTGCCAATAAATCTCTGCTAACAGGAAAAAAAAAAAAGATATATAAGGAATTAACAAAAAATAGAAGCTTAAGAGCCTTACTTCCAATGACAAGTGCTCATAAAGGTGCACATTTAGCACTACAAAGAGTCTCTGAGGTAATTTTGCCCATCTATCTAATATCATAGGTAAGAAAATAAGAAAGATTCTAAGCAATGGTCCAAAATTACAAAGCGGTTAAGTGACAGAGCTGAGATGAGATTCATCCTCCAATTTCAGAATTAGTTGTTTTATTTCTGATGTACCAAATAATTTTTAGAGTATGAGACATAAACAGATTATATTATTGTTATTGAGTCATTTTAATAATGTCTAATTCTTTGTGTCCACATTTGGGGTTTTCTTGGCAAAGATCCAGAAGTGATTGGCCATTTCTTTTTTCAGTTCATTTTACAGATGAGGAAACTGAGGCAAATAGAATTAAATAATTTGCCTAGTGTCACACAGCAAGTCAGAACCTAAGGCTGGATTTAATTGGAGTTCAAATACAGAACTGTGCCTCCCAGCTGCCCCTAAATATAACATAGATTCATAAATTTAGAGTTGAAAGAAATATTAGCAGCCTCTTAATACAATTTGCTTATTGACAGATAAGGAAATGTAAGCCCATAGAGGTCAAGTGGCTAACAATAAGGCAACCTCATAATAAGTGAGAAAAGCAAGATTGGAATTCAGGTTGTCTGACTAAATTCAGTGTTTTATATACTAGTAAAGTGGCACAGAGTCAGGGAAAAGAGTCAGGAAGAACTGAGTTCAAATCTGTCCTCAGATACTTATTAAGCTATGGCACCTTAGGTAAGTCACTTAACCTATCTGTGCCTCAGTTTCCTCATCTGTAAAATGGGGATAATAATAACACCTAACTTCCCAGATTGTTGTGAGATAATAATTGTAAAGTGTTATAGGTCCAGTACTTGACAAATAATCAATGCCTTACAAATCTTAGCTTTTATTATTACATTCTCAGTCTCCATTTGTGCCAAGAAAAGAGCAGTTGACTTCCTACTTCTGTTTGTGAATAACCATGGTCTGTATAATTATATAGCATTCTTTAGATCAAACCCCTTCTTAAAAGGCTTCATAAACTTTTTCTACTAGTGACCTTTTTGAGTGAGAATTTTTTATGTGACCCCAGGTAGATAGAAATATAAAATAGGTAAACAAGTGAAAGATTTACTGACAATAAATCATAATTTCATGATCCCCCCATTCAGTTACATGACCCCACATGAGGTCACAAGCACAATTTAAGAAGTTTTGATCTAGACCAATCCCTTCCTTTCATAGTTAACAAAAGAATAAATGATTTGACCAGAATTGAAAAGTACATGGCAATGAGTAAAATCTAAGACTGGCAAGACAGAATAGTAGAAGGAAGGACTTTAAAATGCCAAAAAGTGGATGTTGCATTTGATCTAGGAGAAATAAAGAGTCACTAGAGTTTATGAAGAAGAGGGTTGACAAAGTCAGTTCTGAAGAAAGCACCTTGTAAAGTGAAAAGCACTATATAAATGTGATATATACATATACATATGTACTTATGTACAAAGCTACATAATCATTATGAACTATATAATGTAACCTATTATATTGTATATATAAATACACATACATATTCTATTTTGATAATCTTCATTTATCATGAAATTTGAATCCTATAGAAAAGCTCAAGTTGGTAAATGGCATAAATATATATATATACACATACATATATATAATCTATATACACATATATATGAATATATATCATATTCAAGCATGCAGGTGGTAAACATAGAAACAATAAAATAGCCATAGTGTCATTGATACAACAAGGATTTCTCAGATGTATTTTTTAAAATAAAAAACCTTGACTGCATAATCTCCTGTCAGCCAATTGTCCCTTCCTCCTCCCACAAATCTCCACTTTCTATTGCAATTAAGCTGTTATTTTAAGGCTTATTATGAGAAAGGGAAGTTGCTCTCTAGTTTAGATTGAATTAACTGCCTGGAGATAAAAAATTTATTCAAGAATTCAGGAAAAGTTCACCTTAAACTGGAATCTAAAAATAAGAAGGTTCAAAGGATGTGTGAGACCTCTAAATGAATTTTAATTTAATCTCTTTAGATGTTAATGGCTTTTGTGGGTAACACTGTTTTCTAAATGTCAAGGAATATGGGTTTCTGTAAGCACTGGTACTTGGGAGGAAAAAAATGTATTAAATTTGGCTGTTAAGGTGAGTTTGTATGAGAACAGATGGAAAACTTAAGGTCACAAATCTTGTTTAGAAGAACAACATAGTCCAATGACTAACTTAGTCTTAATATGTATTAGAGTGGAATGTCACACAGTCCACAATCTCAGATAACAGAACCTGAGAATTTGGGGCAATTCAGTTATATTTTCATGTATTAATGGTAAAAAGATTCCATATGAATACAGCTGGAGGAGTTAATTGGACTCAAACTATCATTTTTGCCATTTTTCTTCATTAGGCCATGCTATTATTACACAATATTGTTAGCCTGATGAATATTATACATGTGTGTTTCATTTGGGGAAAAATAAAAGTAAATATCTATAAAGATTGCTAACAAAATGTACAATGAATTTTCATAACTCTATACCATAGTAGAAACTACATTTAAAGTCACAGTGAGGAGATAGGGGATGTAGAATTTCTCAACTGTTATAACATGTACTAGCATAAGATTTTGCTTCTACCACAGAATGTTTCTAGGGAAACAGGATGGTATGTATATCATTAGTTATTCTTCCAAAATAATCCTTTTTACGGTACTTTTGTGAGGGTCCTACATCCTACCAGTCAATTAGATTGGCAAATACAGAATCTTCTTCAGATCTTCATTTTACCTCACCTCCCATGTACCAATCATCAAGGTTTGCTGATTGTATCTTCACAAAATCTCTGACATCTATCATCTTTTTCTTTCCAAGAACAAGTTACTAGCTCTTATCACTTCTTATCGCAATTATAACAGTAGTTTCTTAATTTAACTCCCTGCCTCCATTTTCTTTCCTTTTCAATTTATTCTCCTCAAGGCTGCTAAATTTACCATCTTTTTTCTTTCTCCTATTTCTCTTAGCTCTGATGTCCAATGGCCACTCAGAGAGGTTCAATATCACTGCTACTTAGACCAGGAGTTTTGATTTGCTCCATTTCAGATCTGGCTGCTTTGACCCACCTTAGACAGCTTGATATCCCTTTGATCTCTAGGGTTCATCACATTGGTGTTGGTCTTAGTGTAGATTCCTAATTAGCTTAGCACATTCTATAGCACAGAAATCCCAAGCTCAAACAATCTACAAACTTCAGCTGCTGTGATAGCAGGGTCATAGGGCCAAATTGGCTCAGATGGATATTCTTAAAATATAGTTCTAACCATGTCACTTTCCTGCTCAAAAGGCTTCAGTGTTTCACTTTTGCCTCTGATATAAAATACAAATCCTTCTATATGACATTTAAAGACCTTTACCATCTGGCTTCAGTCTACCTTTTCCAGACCTATTATACATTACTTCTCTTTGTTCACTCTACATTCTAATTAAATTGATCTGTTAGCTGCTCCCTATTAAAAGGCAATCTATCTCATACTACCATGCCTCTGAATAGTCTATTCCTCACAGATAGAAAAATATAGTCCCTTGCCACCCTCATGTCTTAGAATTGCTGGCTTCCTTCAAACGCAGCAAATCTATGAGATTGGCTAGAATGGAAATTGCAGAGAGTAATATTTAATAAAGTGTGGGAAGGTATTAATGGAGTCATGTAGTAAAGAGGATTTAAAGGACAAAAAGAAGAATTTGTATAACCTATCTTAGAAAGAAGGAAGAATCATGGAAACTTCTTTTTTAACTTTTTATTTTTAATTTTTTTTTAAATTCTAAGTTCCAAATTCTTCATCTCTCCTGACACTCCCCCATCCACTGAGAAGGCAAGCAATATGGCATCAGATATACATTTGAAATTTTGCAAAAGGTATTTTCATACAACCCATTTCACAAAAAAGCAAGAAAAATATAAAGTTTTTTTTTAAGTGCTTTTCAATCTAGACTCAGATTTCATCAGTTCTCCCCCTGGAGATAACATTTTGTATTATGGGTCCTTTTGGACTTGTCTTGAATCACTTTCTTAATCGGAATATCTAAGCCTTTCAGAATTGATTGTGCTTACAACATGTCTGTGACTGTGTACAATGTTCTCTTGGTTCTCCTTATTTCATTTTGTATCAATTCATATAAGTCTTCTCGTTTTTTCTGAAACTATCCTGAGTGTTATTTCCTATAACAAAATATTATTCTATCTCAATCATATATCAGAACTTGTTCAGCTATTCCCAAAGTGATGGACATCCTCTCAATACTCAATTCTTTGCCACCACAAAAAAAGAGCTGCTATAAATTTTTTTGTATAGTTTTTTTTTCCCATTTCTTTGATTTCGTTGGATACAGACCCAGTAGTGATATTGCTGAGTCAGACTATGCAAAGTATAACAGCCCTTCAGGCATAGTTTCAAATTGTTCTTCTGAACCAAGTAAAATTACATCAAGAGTGCATTAATGTGTCTATTTTTCCACATTCCCTTCAATGTTTATCATTTTCTTTTTTGTCATGTTAGCCAATCTAATAGGTTTAAAGTGATACTTGAGAGTTGTTTTAATTTACATTTTTCTAATGGATAGTAATTACAGCATTTGTTTTCAATATGACAACAGCTTTGATTTGTTATTCTAAAAAGTTCCTACTCATGCCCTATGATCATTTGTCAACTTGTATCTTTATACATTTTTCTCACTTTTCTTTATATTTCTGAAATGATTGCTTTATCAGGGGCAGCTAGGTGGCACAGTGGATAGAGCACCAGCCCTGAAGTCAGGAGAACCTGAGTTCAAATCTGATCTCTGACACCTAACAGTTCCTACCTGTGTGACCCTGGGCAAAAGAAAAAAAAAGAAAGAAAGAAAGAAAGAATTGAACAAATGGAAGTAAGTGAATCGATGAAACATCAAGAATCAGTCAAAAAAAGCGAAAACAAATTTAAAAAGAGAAGAAAATGTAAAATACCTCATTGGAAAAAAAATTGACCTGGAAAATAGATCCAGGATAAACAATTTAAGAATTATTAGACTACCTGAAAACCATGATTAAAAAAAAAAAAAAGCTGAGACAACATCTTTCAAGAAATCATAAAAGAAAACTGTCCTGATGTCTTAGGAACCAGAGGGTAAAATAGCCACTGATCACCTCTTGAAAAAGACATCAAAATGAAAAGTTCAAGGAATATCATAGCTAAATTTCATAATTATCAGATTAAGGAGAAAATACTGAAAACAGCCAAAAAGAAACAATTCAAATATCAATATCATAATCAGGATTATCCTGGATCTAATAGCTTCCTCTTTAAAGGATCAAAGGGCCTAGAATATGATATTCCAAAGGGCAGAGGAGCTTGAACTTCAGCAAGAATCAACTATCCAGCAAAATTAAGCATTGATGGGCAATCAATGAAATAGGTGAATTTCATTTATTTTTGATGAAAAGACCAGAGCTGAACAGAAAATTTGATCTTCAAATATAGAACTCAACAGAAGCATAAAAAGGTAAAAAGGAAATTAAAAAGCTATATTTTTAAAGGTTAAAAAGTTTACATTCCTATATGGGAAGATAATATATTTAAATCTTGGGAACTGTATATTTATTAGGGGTATACTTAGAGGGTATAAATATAATTTTACTTTATTGTGATGATATAAAAAAGAAATTAGGAGTAGAAAAAGGATATTACTGGAAAAAGAGGGAAGAAGAGGTAAAATGGTGTGATGACCGCATATTTAAAATCAGCTGAAGTCAGGAATTCAGGTTAAGGGAAAAATCTTCAATCTTTATTGAAATGAAGAGGTGAAGAAGGATTGTGATAGCAATATGGGCAGACAGGAAGCCAGCTAGCAGAGGGGGATTGGAGGTGAAGGACGTTCGCGATAGCAATACGAGCAACTGTGTCAAGATGCCAGCCAGCAGTCTCTCTTTCTGCTTCCCTCTCCATTCCTCTGCCTCCATCCACCAAAATCGTCATTTCCTATAAAACACATCAGGACTTGCACAAAGAGTGGGCGGGAACCATTCTTTCTCCAAGCATATATATTAATAGAGTATGGTCCAATTACTATTTAGCCTCACATGCTTGGGACCTCAGTGCATCCACTCAAGCCTTAGCCCATTACAAAATGGGGTAAATTATATCACATGAAGAGTCAAAAAAAAAAAAAAAAAAGAATTATTATAACTGAGAGAAAGAAGAGAGAGAGATGAACGTTCTGTGAACTTTAATCTCATCAGATTTGACTCAAAGAGAGAATAGCAGACATATTTAATTTGACAGAGAAACTTGTCTCTCCCTATAGGGAAGTAGAAGGGGAAAGGGGAAAGGCTAATAGAAGTAAGAACAGAAGTAGAAGGAGAATGGGATAAGAAAGGGGAGTGGGACTGTAAAAAGAAAGGGCTATTTGAGAGAAGTGATGGTGAGAAGCAAAACACTGTGGAGAAGGGAAAGGGGTAAAGGAAAGAAAAAAGTATAACTTGGGGAAAATAAGAAGGCAGGAAATACAGAGTTGGTAATTTTAACTGTGAATATGAATGGGATGAATTCTCCCATAAAATGGAAGTGGATAATAGACTGGATTAAAAGCCAAAATCCTACAATATGCTGTTTATAAGAAACATATTTAAAGAAGCATGATATGATCAGACTAAAGATAAAAGACTAGAGCTTCAGCTAAAGTGAAAAAACCAGGAATAACAATTCTGATCTCAGATCAAGCAAAAGCAAAAACAAATCTAATTAAAAGAGATAAGGAAGGAAACTATGTTTTGCTAAAAGGTATCATAGATAATAAAGTAATATCTATACTAAACATATTTGCACCAAATGGTATAGCATTCAAGTTAGAGGAAAAGTGAAGAGAGCTGCAAGAAGAAATAGACAGCAAAATTATATTAGTGGATATCTCAACCTTGCTCTCTCAGAACTAGATAAATCAAACCATAAAATAAATAAGAAAGAAGTTAAGGAGGTAAATAGGATTTTAGGAAAGTTAGTATGATAGACCTTTGGAGAAAAGTGAATAGGGACAGAAATATATATGTATATATTTTATTTTATTTTTCTCAGCAATACATGGAACCTACATAAAAACTGATTAGAAAGATGATTTCAGAAAGACTTGCAGAGATTTACATGAATTGATATTGAGTGAAATGAGTAGAACCAAGAGAACACAGTACACAGCAACAACAAGACTGTATGATGATCAATTCTGATGGACATGGCTCTTTTCAATAGCAAGGTGATTCAGGTAAGTTCCAATGGACTTGTGATAGAGAGAACCATCGGCATCCAGAGAGAGGATTATGGGGACTGAGTACAGATCAAAACATAGTATTTTCACTTTTTTTCTGTTTGTTTGCTTTTTGTTTTCTTTCATGTTATTTTTTTCCTTATTTATTTGATTATTCTTGTGCCCTGTGATAATTGTGGAAATATGTATAGAAGAATTGCATATGTTTAATATATATTGGATTACTTGCCTTCTAAGGGAAGGGAGAGGAAGAAGAGAGGGAGAAAAAAATTTAGAACACAAGATTTTGTGAGAGTGAATGTTGAAAATTATCTATGCATAAATTTTGAAAATTAAAAACTTTTAAAAAAGAGAAAGATCGAGTTTGCATATGCAGATCTTGTAGCCATCTACATACAATGTAAAGAAAAATGAGAACACTCAGGACAGGAGCCATGGCATATATCCACACATAAGAATGGTGATACATCAAAGAAGACTGAGAAGAATCGGCTAGACTGGAAGAAAGAAAACAATAAGAGATATATGTCACCAAAACCAAGAAGAATCAAATGTGGAGGTGAGAAAAGATAGTAATCCACAGAATCAGATTTTATAGAGAGGTCAAGAAAAACAAGGAATGACATGAAATCATTAGGTTTGTTAATTGATGGGTCATTACTAATATTTTCAGCTGCATAATGATATCAGAAGATTGAAAAGTGACAAGGTAAGAAAAGTAGGAGCAATGAGGTAATTTCTTTCCCTCCCAAAAAAAAATTATAACAAAGGAAAAGATACAGAATACTAGCTTGAGAAGATGATAGGATCAAGTTTAAAAAAATGTTTTTAAGGTCAGGGAAATCTGAGTCTATTTGTAAGTTTAAGAGAAAATGTGATGGGAGGTAGTATCAAAGAAGCAGTTTGCTGGAGAATGGTATCAAAGACACAAGTACAAGAACTAACATTTACAAGGAAAAATGCCTCATCTTCCTCTGAGCAAATTAGGACAAAGTAGAAGACAGTATGTGATGAATAAAATGAATTGGAAAGTAATTCTGGAAGGAAGTGGCAGCTCTTAAAGGATAGCCTTGATTTTTTGCAATCAAATATTATGTAAGAAAAAGAAAAGAGAGAATAGGTAGCTTGAAGAGAGAAAAGGAGTTTTGGAACAGAAGTGGGATAGATTCAATTAGAGAAGAGAAAAAGAATTAGAGTATTGTTGTGAGGATTCAGATGAAATTACATAATATGGCTCTGTGATGGGCTAATATGGGATTTCCTCCCTTCATAGTCATTCTACCTCATTGTATATATATATATATGATATTGTATAACAGAAATAAGAAATAAATGTTGGAAAAGGATTAGTAGCAATAGCACAAGACAGCAAGCAATTTAAAAATAAAGCACAGTTTAAAATTGAATTGCTTACGTATAAGATCAAGACTTTGAAAGGAGAAAAGGGAGACCAGAAAAGAATAATTGTGATGGATTGAAAAAGGAGGGAAAGTTACAGTGACTGAAAAAGTGTGATAAGGATAGAAAAGAATCAGGGGTAAAAAATGGAAGAATGAGAAGTTATGTATCTAGTAAAGGAATGTTAGTGTTATGGGTCCTGGAGATATAACACTTATGGGTGATAACTATCCCTCTTATAGCGGACTGAAAATAAATCTCAGAAGTTGAGCAATTTGATAAAGTGGGAAGCAAGGGTAAACATTGATATGATTAATGTTGTTTATACTAAAAAATTCATAACAATATTGTTGAATACAAATCTTTATTTCTACATAAACTGGAGCAAAAAAATAGGGAATAAAAGAATCCACAACCACAATGATTAATGTTCCAGTCCTCAATAATGTCCATAAATATGGCTTCTTTCAAATCTCAGTGTCTGTCAGATTGGCTGGAATAGAGAATGCAGAGAATAATGTATAATAAGCCATGGAAAAGTAATGATGAAATAAGATAGTGAAGATTTTTAAAGCCCCAAAGAAGATTTGTACATTTCATCCTAGGAGCAAAGGGGAATCCCAAGAAATTCTTGAATAGAGATATGGTTGGAAGAATACTTTAGGAATATCAATTTGGCTTGGATGTATAATGTCATACCCAAGTGTAAAGTTACAAATAATTAAAAATAAAAGTATAAGTTAAGCATATGTTGAATTTATATAGGAATACATTTATATGTATATGTGTATGTGTATGTATGGTTATTTTTTTAAGGCAGTATTGAGTAGAACACAAAGAATAAGTTTGGTCTAATAGAAGAAGCCCTCAACCTAAAGTCAGGCAAGACCCGTCATTTGGTCAATTGATATTTATTAAGCATTTCTATGTGCCAGACATTTTAACTAAGCCTTGGGTTCAAATCCTACTCCTGTTATTTATACTCTAAGTCTCCATGGGCATATCATCTTCTTCTCTGAACCTGTTTTCTTATCTGTAAAATGAAGTTAATAATACTATCTATCTTGTAAGTAGATTGTTGGAGGCTTATATACATATATATATATATATATATATATATATATATATATATATATATATATAATCTCACTGTGCAGAACTTTAAGTAGAACTCCCTCATAATGAGTGTCAATTACCTAAATTGTTGTTATTCAATAAATTCAAGTCATTCAATCATATCTGACTCTTTGTGTGACCTCCATGGACCACAGCACACCACTGCTATCTATGGGTTCTCATGGAAAAGAAAATGGAGTGTTGTACTATTTCCTTCTCCAGTGGATTAAGGCAGACAAAGGTTAGCTGGTTTGTCCAGGATCACACAGCTAATAAGTATCTGAGACCACATTTCAACTCAGGACTTCCAGATTCCAGGCTCAACACTCTATTCATTGAGTCACCCTAAATGGTGACTTTACCTAAAATGCCTTACTCTTCTCAGTTATTCAAATCTGCAATTTATATGACCATCAAGTCAGCTTAATATAAATGGGCTCATCTGCTCAACTAGTGGCAGACACAGGTCTGTATATCCTTTATCCGTTTAATTCACTTCCAAAGAGTTCTAACCTACAATGGAAAACCCTTTAAGGAAAGCTAAATTTCATGTCCATCATCAGAAGACTTAACCTGAGGCAGTCCCCTGACTTCAACATCTATAGACATTAAGCTCCTGCTCCAGGCAAAATAACGTATTGTACACTGGAGAAGATGAGAAGATTAAATAAGATGTGGTCCCTGTCCTATTGGAGTTCACAATTCAGAGCCACATGCACAAATAACTCTATTACAAAATGATATGTGATAAGTTCTAAGAGAACTGCAAACAAATTGCTTCATTTAAGACATGCCAAGCCAAACAGGGCTATAGAAATTATATCAAATCAGCCAGCCTAGGGGCAAAGCGACCCTGCCATAAACTACAAATATTTCCTATAAATCTCTAAAAGTGAAGGTCTATTTGTGCAACTACCACAGTGTAAGAGAGTTAATTCTATTCTCACAGATACTACTTGAGCATAATCCCTTCCTCCTCTTATTTCCCACCTGAATTATTACAATAATCTCTTAATTGGTCTCTCTCTCCCTCCAATCTGTCCCCTTACTGATTTATTCATCATATATCATGTATCATAAAACTTTGTGACTACATAACTATATTACTCAAAAACATTCAAATGCTCCCACTTGTCTCTTCTAGGTTGACCTATAGCAGAGACACTGGAGTGATTTGCCATTTCCTTCACCATTTCATTTTTACATATGAGGAAACCGAGGCAAACAGGGTTAAGTGAGTTGTCTAGGATTATACAATTAGTTGGATTCAGGAAGATGGATCTTCCTGACTCCAGGCTCAGTATTCTATCGTGGGCCGTCTTAGATGCCTGGCATTTGGCCTTCAGTCAGGTTCAATATACCTTTCCAACCTTATTTCACATTCCTCTCTTTCCCACATTTTATTCCAGGACAACTGACTTCTACTTTTTCCTGTAACTATAAAAACTGTCTCTGTCTTCATGTATTCTCCGCAAAGGCACCTTCCCATATCTCCTTACTTCAAAGGTATTCTCTCCTTATCTCAATCTTTCAGAACATTTATTTTCCTTTGAAGATCTTTCCTTCATCTTCTCCAAAAAGATTTCCTGAATCTTTCTATGTATTGATGCTCTCCATTATCTTCCAAAATGATGTTACATTAATTCAGCTACACTTTGTGTTTACCCATCTGTTTCAATGCCTACTTCTCCTCCCCCCTCAAATATAATCTTCATTAAAACTAAACTATTTCTTTTTTGAAAGACAGTGTAGTATAGGGAATGGACCTGCAGGAAAATTAACCTGGGTCCACATCCCATTTCAGATACTTATTATCTTTATGATTATAAACAAGTGATTCTCCGCCTCAGTTTCCTCACGTATAAAATAGTGATAATAAGAGAACCTACCTCATAGGGTTGTTGGAATTAAACAATTTAGGCAAAGAACTTTGGAAATCTTAAAGAGCCATATAAATGTATTAAGTAATGCTGCTAACATCTCTGGAATGCAGAACAGTGCCTTGCACAAAGTAAGTTGTTAAAAAATAATATTCATAGAATTGACTGAAATGTTAAACTAATAAATGTTTTTTCATTGAATTGAAGTGAACAAGAATAAATTTGTCTACATGTTGTTTTTCTTTTCTTTTTTAGGATGGCCCAGTTGGCTAAATTTAATCCCAGGTCAGTTCTGGTCTATCATGACGATCTCTTCACCACAAGCCTACTCAGTAAAGAGAATTTTAAGAACACATCCTATAAAAGAGTTTTCCTTTTAATATAGTAAAAATGATGGAGTTCTTCATCATACATTTGCAATTTGCAAAGAAGTTTCTTTTCAAGATCTTAGACAAATTTTTTGTTTGAGTGAAATGTTTATAGAAATCACCTCTACATAGAATCACTTTAGAGTTTTCCAGTGCCTTCTTTGTTATCATTTTAAAAAGCAAAAAGCCAGCTTTTCTTGACCACAAGAGCCCTTGGCTGAGCAGATGGCCATTTTTAGTTTATGATAACTTTTGGAGTTTATCCAGGCTATTGCTGAAGGGTGCTGACCATCCAGATAAAAACTTAAAAAAAAAAGTTTAATATATCTATCAGCATAATAGAATGCCTTTTTCAGTTTTATTTTCAATTTTTTTTTTCATCCTTTGGACACACTCTACAAAAGTCCCATAGAAAAATTCTTGCAGAAATAATGGCTCATATTTTTATTGTGCTAAAATAATTGGACAAAGCACTTCTCCAAAACAATTTTATTGTGTGATAATTCCCTATTTTAAAGATGGGAAAGGGAGATTTAGAGCATTCAAATGTGACAAGTTCAGGGTTCCATGGCTAAAATGAATCTGAACTAGAACCTGAATTCAGCTCTTTAGACTATACATTCCATTCTTTTGCAATCACTATTGTATTAATCCAATATAAGTTATAAAACCTGTTTGTTTTGCTTAGTGTTTATTTTCTAAAAGTGTTATAGAGGCAGTGGTGGAAGGGAAAGTACATTTATAGATTCAAATGGTTTTGATTTTATGAGCCAGTTAGCCTAATTTTACTTTTTAATGTAGAAGGGAATACTTACTCAGTGCTGATGACATGTCACTCCCTGAGTTTTTACATATATCTCATTTGATCTTCTTAGAAACCCTGTGAAATAGGTGCTTTTGTTGTTTCCATTTTATAATTGAAGAAACTGAGGGAGACAGAGGTTAAATAACTTGTCTAGGAATCACTGCATTTGAACTCAGCTCTTCCTGATCATAGACTCAAACCTAGTTGCCACCTGATTTTTTAGCAGTAAAAGAAGGAAATATTTGCTCCCATAGATGCATGAAGGCATTGCTCCTGGTGTGCAACTTTTGTTTCTCTTTAACTTCTGGAATATACTTTTGATTTGATATGATACCAAGGGTATCCTACAATAAATAAAAAAATAATAAAATTTAAGGAGAACTGCAGTCCTGCCATCTACACTTTCTAGGATTGGTATTTAAGAATCACAGGTGTTGTGAAAAGGATTTTATACTATTATTATTATTATATAAAGAACAAGTCCCCCTCCCACCTTCCATGACTGTTCTTTGAGTGGCCCTGACTATACTGTTTTATTTTTAGTTAGAATCAATAGCATAGATTTCCTCAGAGATAACAGACTTTTGTTATTCTGCCAATTCCACAAGTCCCTGACTCCCTAATTTCGTTCAAAAGTACAATATTGTTTAATCTGTTGTTGGAAAAGGACTCCCTATCCACTATAGGCCTATTTAGCATCAACTGGGGGAAAGGCACGATTATTTTTAAGTGCCTTTGCTAATAAAACACAATATATGCATGAAACTCATTGTCTTCCTCTGTTTTAATTACTTCTGTAATAATGGCTGAATTCTGAAAATGGCTTTCAGGATACTTAGTGTCTTTTGCAGAAGTTAAGAAACAATAGCTGTCAATGGCATCTGGAAGGCCAGAGAGCAGAATTATTTTCAGGAAACTCAAGGATAATCAAATCTCTAATTCTCAGGTTATATTTCTTCCTCTTTCTTGTACATAGTAATTTTAAAATGGGTGAATGCTTTTGTCATGGAGCAGATATTAAAGATCAGAGCCTTAACTAGGGCAGAAAACTGGGCTCAGCCTCAGAGTGCCAAAACTGAGTGGGTGCTAACAGGAGTTACCCTCCTTCAGCAGCAGAGAAACAACTCAGTTTAGCACCTAGTTAGCAAAGATAATTATTTAAAATAGGGAACTAACAGATGGCTTAGGCTTCCTCCCACCAGCTGCCACCCACCAGGTGATCTCCCTCCTACCCTTGCATTAGAGCAGCCTCACTGAGTTCAGGTGCTTCTGATGATACCTGTCCTTCCTACCAACACACACACACACACACACACACACACACACACACACACACACACACACCCCACAACCGAAGTAATCTTTAAAAGTTGACTTGTGTGTGCTTTTCTGCTGTTTGCTGAAATTCGTTTCATCAAGCTTGCCTTGGACACATTTTGGGAAGCTTGCCTGGGTCATTAAAAAGCTAGTTTCTATTCTGTCAAATACTCTGCCAGGGGAACCCACAGTTCTGGCAAGTCTTACCAAGATGGAAAATCTCTAGTGATACATTGTGTGCCAACCTAAGTGTTCAGAGGCTCATTACCAGAGGGGTAGCCTCCAGCTAAATTTTTTCTGGCCATAGAAACTCTTAAAGTTCACTTACTGGGAAAGGGTAGAACTCTGCATCAGTAGAACGATTAAACTGATGAATGTGCAGTTGATGGAAACATAGAAGTGCCTGGAGAGCCAGAAGACCAACTGGCAAAGACCAACTATCGTAAGAAAATTATTAGTAATTGAAGAAACAATTGTGACTAACGCAGTGTGCTGGGAATCAGAAGCATCAGGGTTCAGATCTTACTTTAGTCAGTCATGGAAGCTAACCTTGAGTCTCAATTTCTTCATTTGCAAAATGGGGAAAGGTATATTCTTAATAGCTCCTAAGGTCCCTTCCAACACTAAATAAATATATGAGCTTATAATTCTGTATTACAAATTCTAACATAAATTATCAAAGTTTATATCCTTTCTGTTTCCAAGTGCAACCTTGCCTCCAAAAGGCATCAATCAGGGAGGCAACCACTCTGAAAAAGGAGTACACTATCCTGCTAACTCCACTATCAGTTAGTAATCAAGTGCCATCAGTGGGGAAAGCAGTCCAGATTGGCTAAAACACTCGGTATCCTGAGGGAGGTCATAAGTACAAAGTAGGTATTATTGTACCCAAAACACCCACCTTTCTAAAATGATGGGTGACACAGCTTAACAGCCTTTAGCCAAAAGCCCAGGGCAGAGCTACCACCAAGACCAACTATCTCCAAAGGCTCATAAACCCAAGAGCCCAGGTTAAAATAGCACTACCAACCACTGACTCTCCCCCACCCCTGGCAGGCATCCTTCAGGGGAGCAGTTCCTATGAACTTGCAACCTAACAACTACCTCTTTGGGTGCTGCAATCTCTTAATTCCTTAGCTACTACAGTACTGAAGGACTGTAAAATAAAATCCTCACCATTATAGACCTTGAACCTGTCAAATGGTTTAAAGGATATGATTTTGTTAAAAGATATGACAGTAAGGAAAATTCATTGCTCATCTGCTTTGTGATTGCATGCTAAGCACTGTTGGGTCTTTCTATCTGATTTGTGGCTAAAACCTCTTTTATGTATTACCTCCCCAATTCCAACAAATGTGAGCTCCTTAAGAGTAGGAACTGTCTTTTCAATTCCTATCTCCAGAGTTTTAGCACAGTGCATTACACATAATAAACACTTAATAGAGTTTTAATCAATTAATTCGTACATTCCTCAAAGATTACCTTAGTATCTTTTAGCTAATTGCTTTTAGTCATAGTCATATGGTTCCCCTACAGAGATGAGCCATCATGATTCACATCAGCTGAATTTCATAATCTTTCTCTAGTTAACCATTTATAGTTAGACAATATCAGTTTAAAATAGTATTTAGAACCTTGAATTTCAAATCAGAATACCTGCCTGAGTTTGAATCCTCATTCCACTCTTTATTTTTATCTACTGGTTCATCATGAACTTAATATTATCAACAAATATTTCACTATACACTATACAAAAAAATTCACAAAATTTTTTTTGGTTTAAATTAAATTTAGCGTCATCTTTATGTCTCCTTTTGGATTTCTTTTTATTATCCCTTAATATTTTAAATAATGTCTTTCTAATTTTTTCATTCTGCTCATTATTTGCATAGTCTTGTGTAAGTCACATTCTCTCTCTTCACCTGTTTCCTCTTTTGTAAAATTAGGTAATTAGACTACATAAGGTATAAAGTGCCTTCTCTAAATCCTAAAAATAATAATTAAATAAGATAGTATGTGCATTGTATTATGTTGGGATGAAAAATATGTAGGTCCTATGAAGGATATGAGAATTAGAAAACAGACCTCAGAGACCATCTCATTCAAGTCACTCTTTTTATAGGTAATGAAAGTCAATTCAGTGAAGTAATAAATTATGAATGTCTTACAGGTCAGAATAGAGCTAAGACAAGACCTAGGACTATCTAGGGTAGAATACAGAACCTAGAAATCAGAAGGGCTTAGTTCAAATCTGGCTTCAGACACAAGCTTTGTGATGCTGGCCAAGTTACTTATCCCTATTGGACTTAGTTTCCTCATCTATAAAATGATGAGGTGAAGGAAGGGCAAATGGCTTCAGTATCTTTACCCAGAAAACCCCAAATAGGGTTAAAAAGAGTTGGATGTGACTAAAACAAAGAACAGCAATAAATGGACAAGATCATAGGTCACCTAAAACCAATTTAAGGCTCTTTCCATTATAATATAATGTCTTCTCTATGTTAAAAAAAAATGGACAAAATAATAATAAACATTTATACTGCAATGCGCATGTACTAGGCTAACTGTGCTAAGTACTTTACACTTTTTATGTCATTTGATTCTCACAAAAACTCTAGCAAGTAGGAGTTATTTTTACTCCCATTTTATAGAGCAGAAAATTAAGACAAATAGAACACTAAATGCGTGATATCAAATTTGAATTCAAATTTTCCTAACTCGCAGCCTGGTTTTCTATCCACTATGCTATCTAGATATCTTTGTAAAGAAACAAAACCAGAATATAAATAATGTGGTTGAAAGAAACAAACAAAAACAGGATTGAAAGTCTGGCTACTTGGGTGATTTAAAACTCTGGCTAAAATAAAAGATTAGAAGGGGATCTATATATATGTTACCTCCCAAAGCAAATATTCTATGAATCTATAAGCTAAATGGAACTTGCACAATTCAGGGTGTATACTGAAATATGAGTGCCTAGAGAATTCAGAGTAAAGAGCAAGACTAGTCAAGATAGAATTCTTGGAAGAAATCAAATCTTGAGATAATCCTTCAAGAAACCATAGAACCTGAATATGTGAAGGAAAGAGAAGAATTTTAGGGAAGATGAAATGGATACAGAGTAGGAATAATTGTCAAGATTTGTTCATATTTATAATGTTGTTATTGCAGTATAAATTGTTCATTTTGTTCTTTTCACTTTACTCTGCCTCAATTCATATTAGTCTTCCCAAATGTTTCTGAAACTTATGACACATAAGCATTCCATTCTATCCATATTCCATAAATTGTTCTATGATAGGGTAAGCATAGTGGGGTGAGGGAGCAGGAAGAGGGCTAGATGAACAAGAGAGGATTAAGGCAAAGTAAGATTTCTTCTAAAATCATTTTTCTATATCTAAATTCCTAGGAATTCTGATTAGGAAAGTTTCGTTGGCAAGATTTTTCAGCTGAACAAAAAATTTCTCAATTGCATATTTTTCTGACATATAAAAACTGGCTTCAAAGACAAGAAGTGTTGTTATTTAACCATCTCAATCATGTTCAACTCTTTGTGACCCCATTTGGGATTTTCTTGGCTGAACTACTGGGGAGTGTTTTGCCATTTCTTTCTCCAGCTCATTTTACAGATGAGGAAATTGAGTCAGAGTTAAGTAACTTATTCAAGGTCACAGCTAGTAGGTGTCTAATGTCGTATCTTTAACTCATGATGATGAGTCTTCTTGAGTTCTAGCCCAGCTCTCCATCCACTGGGCCGCCTAGTTGCTCCAAAGCCAAGACAACCTGAACTTAAGCCCTGCTTCTGATTTCTACTAAGGATGTGAACTTGGACAGAAAAAGCCCCCAAAATCTGAGACCATAAATTACAGAAGAAATAACACCCAGCATTAGGAGTTTTTCTTCACTGAGAAATTACTTTTACCAATAAAATCCAGTCCTTATATCTGATTCTTGACTGTCATCTGTTCTGTGTAATGTATTCATTCACCTTTCTTTTGTCATGTATCTGACACAAAGGCAAAAACTGTGAAATTAGTTTGTCTCCCATTACACTATTTTCCTCTTCTTGTCCTTTCTCCTTTGGGTAGTACCCACTTTTCCCTCATCTCTCTCTTTTTATACTCTAAGAACTCTTGCTTTCCAATGCCTCTACTCCACTATCACCCCTCAACCTCATCTTCATTTCTCAGTCAAAAACGTTTTAATATTCTTCCTTCTTTCACAAAATATAATCTAGCTAGTTAGTCTTCTCACAGGCAATTTTAAAGAAGAGAATCAAAGGCTTAAGAAAGAATCAAAATTCTGAAGGTAATATTTCAGGAGATGGTAACAAGAATGTGGAGGCAAACCTGTAGGACTGTCACTGGGGGGCTTTCTGAAGCCCACAATACCATATACCAAGGGTCTTCTCTTACATGTAAAGTCATTTCCTGCAGTCTCATCCCCAGAAATTCAATATTCTCTAGCTGATGCCTTCAGAAGTAAAAGCTGTTTTGCAAACAACATCCACTCCTCTTATCTCCTAATTGTACTTTTTTTTCCAATTGTAAGAAAAGCTGCCTTTAATTTATTTCCTCCTAGGGAAAAAGCCTTAATCTTCCAGGAACAAAAAAGAGAAGCAGATTTAAACTATCATATGCAAATATAGTCTTTAGAAAAGAGACCAGTCTGCTATAAACAGCCTTATGGTAAAGCTCAAAATTTGCAAAGGGTACTTTGCATCCACAGTATATTCAAATGAATATTTCCCAGGAGGTCAAGTTAGTACATTTTCCATCCTCAATATATCCAGTGGAATATGCCATTTAATTTGGGGGGCTAGGGACAAAAAAAAATCAGTATTATCTAAGCTATTCTGTTTCTTTCTTTTAACCCAGGGAATTAGGCTATTTCTTGTACCATCTTCTTTGTATATTAACTAGCAGCTACATTATGCAAAATTTGGTTTTTAACATTAAAGAAAATGAATTTTTTTCTCTTTTAAATCTATTATTTGCAAAATACATAGGGATATGTACATATATGTCCATTCACCTATATTAAGTTTATTACCAATGTCTATCTTGGTGTACTTTGTTACTAAAGATATGGGAGACTCTTTCTACTTCAAAACAATCTGCAACTGACACATTAGAAGTAGATTTAATTATTCAGGCATAAAAAGCTAGCAAAGCAAAATAAATATCCCTAATACAGATAGAATCTCAACTACCCTAATTGCTGGAGCACTAGAAGAGCTTTCAAATAATAAGTCCTTAAATAATAAATTGATATGGGAAAGAATAATGATACCCAGGTGTGAAACCTTAACCTAGAGCTCTGCAGCTTACTCAATGGCATAATTGCCTCTATTACCATATTCTCATCTGGCATGAAGGTTTGAGTCACAGAAACCGGATTTCAATGAAAGACAAAATCCTACTCAAAGCAGAGGTGAGTTTTGAAGCAGGAACATACAATGAAGACCAGGTATCTAAATTGCTACTTGAAATTTAAAAGCGAGACTCAGTTTGTGTGTGAGAGAGAGGGAAATTACATTTAAACAATACCTAAGCTCTGATAACACCCACAAAAGCAAGGGTTAAGAAAATTGCCCATTATACACTGAGTTGTCTTAGTCAAAGAGGCCTCAAATGAGGAATAGCTTTCATACTTTTCAATAAACATCTCTCCTTCCCTATTATAAGTAAACAGCATTCAAATGACATCTAAAAACAATACCCCACTGTATTAATTTCATCTCTATACTGGAGAATCATTTACATCAGATTTCTTGGATGTTTCCCAATCAAATTTTAAATGAAGCTAAAGTATTTTGTTTTTTGTTACATAGACATAGATGATTCTTATAATTCTAACCTGTGGACACTTAATACAAACATGCATCCTAATCCTGGTCTCTTTCTTTTTCCTACATATGAAGGTCCTACTGAATTAAATTTGGAGGACTTGTCCCTCTGCCTAATGAATGACAAGATTGTGTGTCCTGGGAACCTACAGAAAACAGAAAATCTCAACCTTTTTTCCTCTCCTCTCTTCACACCTATATCCATGTTCCCAATGCTGAGATGTATGGGTAGTCACTCAGAAGCATATTTAACTAGAGGATCTATTGCTCATCATATCATCTGAGAGATCATCAGAATTGGAAAAGACTTAGGGATGATGTAATCCAATGTAATCAAATCAAATCAAATAGGAAGCAGAAGTCCAGAGAGTGAAATTAACTTTCCCAAAGTCTGACTACTGGCAGAGCAAGAACTGTAACCCAGTTCTCCCAAATGAACTGTATTCATTCTTGTTCATTTTGCCAATTAGGAACCAGTAAGGATAGAAGTTTGCTGATATAATCTCTGAAATATCCAGCTTTCCCTAGTTTATAACAAGGCCCTAAAATGATCCTAGAATCTTGGATCTAAAAAAGATTTAGAGATCATCTAACTAAATGTTTGTTTTAAAGATGAAGATGAGAATGTGTGGTTATATATGATTTGAGAGCAGTAAAACCAGAATTTGAATAGAGATTTTCTGACTTCTAAATGTACTCTTAATTCCATTATACCACACAACTATTTATGAATAGTTCTACCTATGTGACATTTTATCATTTACCGAATTCACCCCATAGGTCATGGAGAAATGTCAGATTAAGACATTTATAGTTTCTCTTTCTATCCCCATTTCTATCTTATTCCAAAGTATGTAATAATAACAATACTTATATAAAGTGGGGTATTTAGACTTTTTGGGGAGAGAGCATCATATGCCCTTGGGCATATATATTAAAACCTTTCTACTTACACCTTTCTCAGAATAATGTAGTTTAAATTTTAAATGTATGAAGGTAAGGATAAAAGCCTTTATCATACTTCAACTATGTGCCATGATATGTGTTAATCCCTTTATAAATATTTTCTCATTTGATTCTTACAAAATTAAGTAAAATACGTAGGATTATACAATTGAATATTGAATATATATTAAAATAAAAGTATAAAATATTTTTAAAACAAATTCATAGCCCCTTAAATTAAAAACTTTGGAATAGAGTTTTAAAGCTTGCAAAGAATCTTACATATACAACTATTATCTCATTTGATCCTCACAACTACCCTGTGAGGTAGATGCTATCATTATTCCCATTTTATAGATGAGGAAACTGTGACTGAAAGATTAGGTAATTTGGCAAGAATCACATATCTTATAAGTGTCTGAGGCCAGCTTTGAACTCATATATTCCTAATTTCAAGTCTAGTTTTCTAAGTACCATGTAACTTAGCTACCTGTAAAAACACAGAAGGATTCTCTATATGAATATATGTGCGCCTAAATATCTGGTAAGATCTAAATGACCTATATCTACAATAGCATTATGTTTATATAGCTCAAAGAACTTTTGGGGGGACACTAATATGTGTTCAAAATAGTCCTCTTGCATTTTTATAGAACCTTAAATTTTCATAGTGTTTTCCCTAAATTTACTGATATTCCTTAGCTTATAAATGTTACCTACATTCCAGAAAATATAGAGGGCAAGACTCTGGGGCTCCTCCTAAGCCCTAGCTAGCTGGAAAGCAAGATATGCTCTTTTAGTCACCAAAGTGTAACAGCCTAAGAGTCAGCAAACTTAGACTTAGACTTTAGTCCCACTTTCGCAATTAACTAATTCTGTTACCTTATATATGAGATCTAAGAAAATAAGGCCCAGAAATTATGCCCAAAAAATTATCAAATTGTGCATACCCTTTGATCCAGCAGTGTTTCTATTGGGCTTATATCCCAAAGAAATACTAAAGAAGGGAAAGGGACCTGTATGTGCCAAAATGTTTGTAGCAGCCCTGTTTGTAGTGGCCAGAAACTGGAAAATGAATGGATGCCCATCAATTGGAGAATGGCTGGGTAAATTGTGGTATATGAATGTTATGGAATATTATTGTTCTGTAAGAAATGACCAGCAGGATGAATACAGAGAAGACTGGTGAGACTTACATGAACTGATGCTAAGTGAAATGAGCAGAACCAGGAGATCATTATACACTTCAACAACGATATTGTATGAGGACATATTTTAATGGAAGTGGATTTCTTTGACAAAGAGACCTGAGTTTCAATTGATAAATGACGGACAAAAGCAGCTACACCCAAAGAAAGAACACTGGGAAACGAATGTGAACTATCTGCATTTTTGTTTTTCTTCCCGGGTTATTTATACCTTCTGAATCCAATTCTCCCTATGCAACAAGAGAACTGTTCGGTTCTGCAAACATATATTTTATCTAGGATATACTGCAACATATCCAACATATAAAGGACTGCTTGCCATCTAGGGGAGGGGGTGGAGGGAGGGAGGGGAAAAAAAAATCGGAACAGAAACGAGTGTCAATATAAAGTAATTATTAAATAAAAAATTAAAAAAAAAAAAAAAAGAAAAGAAGGCCCAGAATAATTAACTATAAAATGAAGGTTATTGTTGGAATCTTTACAAACTGTTAAGTCATTAGAGTTGATAGAGACAATAATTATCTAATTTAGCATGGTTCAGTATCATTAATCTGATCTTACAAGGAGATATTTGGGGCCAGAACCTGAAACAAGGTACTAAGTAGAACTAATAGAAGCAATGCTTGTGTTCACACCTTTAGAGAGCTCATATAAGCAAGAAGTATTTAAGTACTCATTGGAGTTCACAAGTATGGGAGCTTCACAAAGTAAACTTTGTAACTTTAAAAAAAGATTCAAGAGGAGCATTAAAAAGATTAGCATTAAAGGTTATTCATAGTTAATAATCATAATTGTGAATGTAAATGGGATGAACTCTCCCATAAAATGGAAGCAGATAGCAGAGAGGATTAAAAATCACTATCTTACAATATATTATTTATAAGAAACACCTTAGAATAATATAAATAAATATAGATAGATAGATATAAATATAGATATATGGACACACAAAATAAATATAAAAGGTCTCCACACAACATATTATGCTATGCTGAAATGAAAAAAAAAAAAAAAAAAGTAGGGGTAGAAATCTTAATCTCCAACAAAGAGAACTTAAAAGAGACAAGGAAGGAAATCACACCTTACTAAAAGTTATCATAGAATACACCAAGTGCTATAGCATCTGAATTCTTAATGGAGAAGTTAAGAATTCCTTTTATAATATAAATATGATGCCAATACCTAAATCAGGAAGAGCCAAAACAGAAAAAGAAAATTTCCCTAATGAAAATCGATCCAAATTTTTTTTAATTAAATCTTAACAAAAAGATTACAACAACTTATCACCAAGGTGATACTCTATGATCAGGTAGGATTTATGCTAGAATTGCAGGGCTGGTTTAATATTAGAAAAACTATCAACATAAGTGATCACATCAGTAACAAAATTAAGAGAAATCATGATTATCTCAATAGATGCATAATATAGCACCCATTCCTGTTAAAAATACTAGAGAGCATATGAAAAAATGAAACTTAACTTAAGTAACAAGTAATATTTAATTAAAAACCATCAGTAAGTGTTATTTACAATGGGATAAGCTAGAAGGTTTTCCAATTCAATCGATCAAAGATGCTCATTATTACTGCTATTATTCAATATTGTACTAGAAATGTTAGCTTTAGCAATAAGAGAAGAAAAAGAAATTGAATAAATTAGGATAGGTAACAAAGAAACAAAATACTTTTTGCAGATGATATGGCAGTTTACTTAGGGAATCCAAGAGAAGATACTAAAAAACAACTTGAAATAATTAACAACTTTAACAAATTTGCAGGATATAAGATAAACTCACATAAATGATCAGCATTTCTATATATTACCAACAAAGCCCAGCACCAAGCAACTTAAAGTATAGACAATATAAAATATTTGGTGGTCTACCTACCAAAACAAACCTAGGAACTATATGAACACAATTATAAAACATTTTTCACACAATGTCAGATCTAAACAACTGTAAATATATATTAGTTGATCTTGGGAAGGTTGAACTAATGTGATAAAAATTACAATTCTACTTAAATTAATTTATTGATTCAGTGTCCCACTAAACTACCAAAACATATTTTATGGAATCAAAAAATAATAATAATAATAACAAACTTTGTCTGGAAATAGCAAAAGGTGAAGAATATAAAAGAAATTAATGAAAAAATTGCAAAGAAAAGTGCTGAACCAGATTTAAAACTATTCTATAAAACAGCAATCATCAAAATTATTTGGAACTGGCTAAAAAATTGAGTAGGGATCTTTAAAAATCTGTTAGGTATGCACATATATATTGTATCTAGGATATACTGTGACATATTTAACTGCTTGCCCTCTGGGGGAGGGGGTGGAGGGAGGGATGGAGGGGAAAAATCAGAACAGAAGTGAGTGCAAGGGATAATATTGTAAAAAATTACCCTGGCATGGGTTCTGTCAATAAAAAAATTATAATTAGTTAAAAGAAGAAGAAGAAGAAACTAAAAAAAAATAAAATAAAATAAAATCTGTTAGGTAAATGACTGGTAATACTATTTGATAAACCCAAAGATTCCAGCTCCTGGGATAAGAACTCACTATTTGACAAATATTGCTGGGAAAAGTAGTAATAGTATGGCAGAAACTAGGCAGAAACCAACATCTCACACCCTATACCAAGATAAGATCAAAATAGGTACATAATTTAGACATGAAGGGTGATACCATAACCAAATTAAAAGAACAAGGAATAGTTTCCCTGCCAGATCTGTGGAGAAAAGAAGAATTTATGACCAAATAAGAACTAGAGAATATTATGAAATATAAAATGGATAATTTTGATTACATTAAATTAAAAACCAATATGATCAAGAGTAGAAGGAAAGCAGAAAACTGGAAAAACAATTTTTATAGCCCAAGTTTCTGATAAAGGCCTCATTTCTCAAATATATTGAGAACTGAGCCAAATTTATAAAAGTACAAATTATTCCTTTATTGATAAGTGGTCAAAGGATATGAACAGGCAGTTTTCAGGTGAAGCAATTAAAGCTATTTATAGATATATGAAACAATGCTCTAAATCACTATTGATTATAGAAATGCTCTGAGATACCACTTCACACCTATTGATTGGCTAATATGACAGGAAAAGGTAATGATGTGGGAAATGAATGGGCATTTGGTCTCTACTATTATGAACATTAAATTGGAGAGAATGAAACTTAAATTTAAAAATTCAAACCCACAAGGATATCTACAGAACAATCATTTTTGAACAGCAGTCCTCTAGACTTTGCCCTTGCCCTCCTCAGGTTATCTTCCCCCAAGAGAATGTACTACTTGGAGATAGGGACTGGCTTTTGTAATCAGGAATGGTGATCTTAGATTTGGAAAGAAACCCTGAAACATTGCCTCTTCTTATCTTCCCCCTATAATGTGAGGTCCTAGGCTGTAGGAAATGGCTATGAAATGAGGGGTGGAGAATCGCATTGTATAACTTCTATAACAACTTCTGTGGCATATGAATATAATGGAATATTATTGGGATATAAGAAATGGTGGAGAGGTAAATTTCAGAAAAATCTGAAAAGACTTACATGAAATGATGCAGAGTGAAGTGAGCAGAACGAGAATATTATACACAATAACAGCAATACTGTGCAATGATCAACTTTGATAGACTTAGCTCTTCTCAGCAATAGAATGATCCAAGACAATTTCAAAAGACCTGTAATAGAAAATATTATCCATATCTATAGAAAAAAATGAAAAACTCTAAATGAAGACAGGAGCAAGCTATTTTCACTTTTTTGTGTTTTTTCTTTCTCATTGTTTTACCTTATGTTTTGATTCTTCTTACTCAAGCTAACTAATGTTGCTCGGTATCTTGAGGGAGAAGTAAAGGAAGGAGAAAATTGTAGAATTCAAAATCTTATAAAAATAAACACTGAAAACTATCTTTACAAGTAATTAGAGAAAATGACCTAAGTATAAAAAGTAAAATAGGGAGCCTTCTCTCAGTAAGCTTATATGGTAGAAACAATAGTGATAATATTGTAAGGAAGGCAGAGCATCTAAGACATTGAAGTTGCAAGGCTGAAGTTGTGAGCAAAGTTTTGAGAAGTATAGTACTTTCTCTTTAGAGGTGAGGCTGAGGTGGAGAAGGGAGTATGAGGCAAAGGCCTGGATCTATTTGCTATAAAAGCAGAAATAAGCAGGAATTCTCTAACTATTGTTTCACTGCCAGCCTTTGGAATCTGGCTCTCAGATATCCTTATGGTATTGAATGAGAAAACTGTAAATGGTGATCAAACCTTGTAACATCACAGGTGTTAAATTGTCTAGAATTTAGAAGTCCTTTTGAGTCATTCACTCCGTGATTCTGAAATTTTCCTTCCTTTAATATGTGAGTTCTCTGGGGTAACTTTGTGAATAGAGTTAAACTGTTGAAATTTTAAACACTAATTTCAACTTCACTAAAGATTTTTAGCAGTAATGAATCTATGTCAAAAGGTCATTAATAACTTGTATGTATCAGGAAGAGGTAAGATTCATGGATAAGGAAAAGGAAATAAACTAAGTCAGCCCTTTTTTTGGTCAGAAATTCTTGCAAATTTAGCAAAACAAGTCTGAAGTTATTGATTATATTGAAAAATAGGCTTTAATTTGACCCCTTTATACTTTCCGTCTATTCCTTTATATAACCAACTATTAAAATTTAGTTTTGATCGTTTCCAAACCTAAAAACCAAACTGAAATATCCAAGGAATATTATGTTCTGTGACTTAATTTCCTTTTTTTTTTTTTTTTTTTTTTTTTTTTTTTGCTGAGGCAATTGGAGTTAAGTAACTTGCCTAGAGTCACACAACTAAGAAATATTAAGTGTCTGAGATCGTATCTGAACTCAGGTCCTCCTGACTTTAGGGATGGTACTTTATCTTGTGTGGCACCTAGCTGCCCCTCACTTAACTTTTAAATATAGAGGAACCTCTGCACTGAACTTTGAGAAAAAAATAATCATACTCCAAGGTAACTTTGGAAGACAATTTAAAAACTGTTTTCTTCAGTGTTTATTTCAAGGGATTAAAGGAAGAAGAATGATCTGATTCAATCCTTTCAGTTAGAATCAAATGCAAATAAGATAATGTATGTAAAGCATTATATAAATGTGCTATAGTATTTAGTAGTACCCAGTGACTAGAAAATATTGAGGCTTCCCAAAACTTCCTAATTTACAACTGGAAAGAAATTAAAATACCAAGTGAATCTAGTAGCAACTCTATTCAACAAATATTTATTTACTACAGGCCAACACAGGCCTCTGCTAGGTGTTGGAGGATATCAAGGTAAATTATTCATATTCCAGGGGAGCTGAGAAAAGAGAATACAAAGTAAAAATACAATAATTTCATGAGATGTTATATGAGCTGTGTTTTGAAGGAAACTAGAGATTTAATTAGACACTAGTAAGGAAAAAGTCCATTCTGGACAGAAGACTGCTTTTACAAAGGCACAGAATCTAGAGATGAAATATCATTTATGGGAGACAGCAATCAGATATGTTTGATTGATTCAGAGAGTAGCTGAAGAAAAGATAAAAGAAAACTAGAAATAGAGAAGGGATCTGTATTATGGCTGGACTTAGGTATCATATTGAAGATTCTGTATTTTATCAATACAAGTGACAATAGAGAGTCACTGACTATTTTAAGGAGGGGAATAATACATGTTTTAGTATATCTATTTGGCTGCTGTATCAAGAGTATTCAAGACATTTTCATTTCATGTTTTTTTAGAGTTCTTAATTGACATTTTGGGGTCAAATGCTAAAAATGAACATTCAATATTTTTTTCTTCACTTTTTAATTCCTAATATATGGACTTCATTGTTTATGCCCTCTGGAACAATCCAGGGTTACTGGTGTCATTATCTGAAGATTTTCTAATATCATCCTTAATTCACATTGTTCATTTATTCATTTTTATCTTCCCTACTTTGGTTTCTTTTGGCTGCTTGTGAATTTCCTCTGCCTTTTATTTCTGTAACTGGAAGCAAAGTAATCAACCCAAGAAAAGATCTTGTGAGCATAAGTTTGTAATGCTGATTCGTGACATTTTTCATAAGTTTCTTGGTATTTCAATTATAAATTGAGTCTAGGGGATTGAAAAAGATTAACTTAATAGGGAAGTGGGGTTCCAATTAACTAATATTATATCAATCTATGGCAAGTAACTACAAAAATTCAAAATAGGGACCCCATGAATCTTCAAGTCCAATGCCTCTTTAGGATCTAAACTTTCCTTAAAGACTTCTAAAATAGGTGCCTGATGTATCCTAAGGCATCCCATTCCAGTTTGGGATATCTCTAGGAATCACTCTAATAATCTGATTCCTCTAACTGTCCAAGGTAAAACTCTCTTTTTCTGTTATCTTTCCTATACTCTTTATGAACCCTCTCCCTACACATTCCCTTTCTTCCTGCTTCCACTTTTGAACCTATGTTTTCTCATTACTAAATACTCCTTCATTCTAGAGCTCTCCTCATTGTTTCTTCTTGCATACAAGAAGCTAGACGGCCCAGTAAATAGAGTTCCTGGAGTTAGGAAGACCTGATTTTGAATCTAACCTCAAGCTACTAGCTGAGTGACCATAGCCAATTCACTTAAATTCTCTCTGCCTCAATTTCCTCATCCATTAAATAGGGATAATAATAGTAGTCCTTTGTAAACTTTAAATTGCTCTATAAATGCTATCAGCATTATTATCATTAAACTGATGGACCACCCAATTCTCTCTGGAAGAGACCACGTTGTCACCTTGTCCAGCATCCTCCCCTAAACTTTCTCCTCCTCCATATTTTTCTAATTCTTCTGAAGCAGGTAACAAGCATTTGTTAAATGCTTCCTTTATGCCAGTTATTGGAGAAGTAAAAATATAATTAAAATGCTAGTCCTGCCCTCAAGGAGATTATATTCTGGTGTGGGACTGGTAATAAACAAATAAAATTATATAGAGTAATCTTAGAAAGATATAGAAGAAAGAATTGGGAAAGTTCCCCCCCCCAACCCTGCCTCCCCAGTGGAAGACTAGATTTGAGCTGATTCTTGAAGGAAGGCAGTAGATGATTAAAAGGGAAAGTATTCTGGGGTATTGTGTCTGAGGAAGAACAGCAGAGTGATGCTGAAAGATAGAGTAAGAAAAGAGGGGTAAAATGTAAAACTAGAAAGCTAAAATGGTGCCCAGTTAATGAAAAACTTTGAATGCCAAAGTGGGGATGGGCTTATATTTGATACTGGAGGTAATAGGAAGTTACTGGAGTTAGTTGAAGTAGGTGATGGGAAACAGGACATGCTCTTAGCTTATCATTAGAAAGATCAGTTTTTACAAATCAATCATTTATATGTGCCTACTATGTGCCAGGCATTGCACTAAATGCCAAGTGGAAGATGAATTGGAGTGAGGAGAGACCTGAGAAAAGGAGATTAACCAGAAGGCTACAGCAACAATCCAATCCTGAAATAATAATCTCGTGTATTCAATGTAGTGGTGATAGGAGCTACGGGAGAGCTTCTGAGAATGGAAATGATAATGAAGAAGGGACCCTGAAACTCTCGAAAAATCTCCTTCAACTCTGCCTCAGTGAGAGATGCCCCAGGGAATCAGATAAAGTGGTTTATCTAGGTGGAGTTGGTTCAGTTCTGAGCTAAAGAATTCCAACCCTATTGAATTAAAGAGACTCATTCAATTCTATTCAAATTCCAGCCCAAACTGAAACCCAACTTGTAGATAAAAAGAGCCATTTTGGAACAACTCCTGGCAGAGGTCCTGACATGCCATGCCACGCCATGCCAGGCTATGCCATATCATGCCAAGGAAACTGCCCATGGAACAATATTCTCTTCCAGTGTTTCCCTCTCTTTATCCTCACCTATTTCCCTAAGGAGACATTTTGCCTCTCTGTTGCAATTTCTTTAAATTTTACTTCTCTGCCAGAACTCCTCCAATGAGGAATTCAGTCTTTCTATTCATGCATAGTAAAGGCTGACTTCCAATGCCAATAATAAACCTCTTTTATCAGTCTAGCCTTTTTTGGGCTTGTAAATTCCTTTACAAAGAATCTCTGCGCTGCCAGAAGGGGGTTCCCAAAACTCTCTACCCTTGCGCCAAATCCCAAGGGGTTGCAGGGGAGCCAAATCTCTTCATTTGGTTCCCTGAACCCCGAACCTGCCACTAGACCTCATCAGTTAACTCCCTGATTACCAGGAACCCTAATCTCACTTTGGTTCCCTAAACCTAGACCTCATCATTTGGTTCCCTGAAAGAAGGAAACTCCAAAACCTAGACCTCATCAATAACATTATATGTATGACAAATTGTATATATGGGATGCAGACATGAATAAGGAATTAAGGATGACACTAAAGTTGACCTCAACAATAAAAGAAAATTTCTGGAGATAGAAGGAATTAGGGGTTTGGGAAAGGGTGGGAAAGATAATGAATCCTGTTTTACACATGTTGAATTTGAGCCATAGAGGCAGTGAAATAACTTAGCTGGGCCAGAAAACAGCAAGAGGAATTCAACTCCAATCTCAGACCCTTAACTGTGTGGCCCTGAACAAGTCACTTAATGTCTATTTGCCTTAATCCCCTAGAGAAGGAAATAATCAGTATCTTTGATAAAAAACAAACAACATCAACAAAAGAAAACCCAAAACAAACAAGCAAATAAAGACACTGACAGTCAGACATAAGGCAATAAACAGTTAGTAATAAACAATAATTGAATCTTAGGAGAAAGAATATATAGCTGGATATGTAGTTCTGAGATTTATCTTATAAAAACTAGCAGGTCTAACCCAGGGCTTCTTAAAATTTTTTCACTCATGATCCCTTTTCACCTAAGAAATTTTTATGTGACCCCAGATGTATAAATATATAAAATAATTATACAAATCAAACATTTACTAACAATAAATCATAATTTCATGATCCTCACATTTTAATTACAAGAATCCAACGAACCACAGTTTAAGAAACTTTGGTCTAAAAAACACAATCATTACTTTATACAAAGTTCTACAAATTCAACAAGTGACATTGTACGATATTTTTCATCTTCAAGAAGTAATTCAAAAAAACCCAGAGGAAATTCATATCTGTCTCCAATTGCTGAATGCTTGAGACAATTTATTTCTGAATTCCATTTTAGGATGAATTGGAGCCCCCTCCCTGCCCATTGATAGGATTAATTCTGACTTACAGTTCTTCACACATGACTCCTCACATTTTTATGCCCTTGGACTGCTTATTCTCAATGCCTAAAATGTTCTCTTTGCTTCATCTCTTAGAATACTTGATTTTTTCCAAGACTTGACTCAAATTCCACATTTTCCAATTCCCCTAGCTGCTAGTAGCATCTTCCTCTGCCCCCAAAGTTACCATGTACCTACTCTGGATATATGTGTATATTATGTAATATGTGTATATGTGTATGTTACATTAGTATTATATACGCACTCCTATTTTTGTATATGTATGTATGTATATATCTTGTCTCCCTTAATAGAATATAAGCTCCCTGAAGACAGGGACTATTTTCCCTCACTTTCTCCATATATTCTTAGCACTTACTCCATAAATGCTTTCTGATTTGTTTATTGTTACACGGGATAAAAACAGTAAAATTCTGGAAAACATAACATTGTCTACTTTAATAAATATTTATTAATACCTACTACATATAAAGCACTGTTGTTGCTACTCTCTATAAACATCTTCTGGCCCTACTCTTCAAACAAGATAATGTCTCATTACCTCACTCACCTCCTAATTGTGCTCCCCATTTCCAATCTTTTTCTCTCCCTATTGAACATCAACCCAAACAAAATAGTTCCTGCCTTCAAAAGGCTTACAAATGTACAATGAAACTACTAAAGAGGATTTAACATTTGCTTTATCCTGTTATTTAAGGATTTCAAAATCCTGCACAGCTTTATAAAAAAATAAATTGGGAACCAAATCAGTTCCAATAGAGCAGTAATGAATTGAACCAGCTACACCCAGCAAAAGAACTCTGGGAGATGAGTAGGAACCATTTTATAAAATTCCCAATCCCTCTATTTTTGTTCACCTGCATTTTTTATTTCCTTCACAGGCTAATAGTACACTATTTCAAAGTCCAATTCTTTTTGTACAGCAAAATAACTGTTTCGACATATATACATATATTATATTTAACTAATACTTTAACATATTTAACATGTATTGGTCAACTTGCCATCTGGGGGAAGGAGTGGCGGGGAAAGAGGGAAAAAGTTGGAACAAGGTTTTGCAATTGTCAGTGCTGAAAAATTACCCATACATATATCTTGTAAATAAAAAACTATAATAAAAAAAAAATCATTAAAAAAAAAAAAAAAAAGAAGAATGAATTGTGGTATTCTGTGTCCCTTTCATGACCAGGAAAAACCAGGCACAGAAAGTTGAGCATTATTCACAAGGAATTAATCAGAAAGACAGGGGTAGAACTACTTATTCAAGAATCTATCTACTATAGCATTTTATGGTTGATATTCCCTTATTTTTGACAATGGCCTCTTGTTGCTGGGATGCCAATGTGGGGGAGGGGGAGAGTGAAGCTTATTTTCTTATAAAGAAAACATCTCCAGTTTCTACTTGGCCCCCACCATTACCTGGGTCCTTCTTTGCCTAAGCCAGATCTTCCCTATTATTTTGGCATTCAGAAAGGTAACATTCCATAGAGGGCAACGAGGGCACTCTTTTCCTCCCCATTATTCACTAATGTTTAATGGCATTTAAGGCTTTGAAGCTGCTCTTTTGAAATTGGATCCAAAAATACCACTTCACAAGGCAATAAACTGATCTCCAGAGAAAACAACCAGGGTAAAGTCTTGAGTTACCATTTACAACAAAGGATTAGCATTACAGAGCAGCCATCTTCTTACCATTGCAACCATCCTAGGTGTTTCCCTAGTTTTCCATTTCCGGTCCAAGATGGGATGGCAACCAATCAAGTGAGCCATCTGTTATCACTTTGGTTGTTTTTGTCAAAACTGTTTTATCAGATTTGGTTCAAATTTAAAATTACTCAAGTGAATAGGGGAGTCTCCAAGTTACTTACAGGCAAATTAGTCAGTAAAATAGTGAGAGTAATAAGGGAAGATTATGTCAAATAATGTTTTACATCATTTCCTACTGCTAGGTCCGTGCAACAAAAAAAAAAAAAATGTGGATAGGGTGGGAGTTTATTTTACAGCTGAGGAGTGGTGGGACTGATGTTGACTTAATGAAATCAATTAGAAATCAGGGAGCTAAAGCAAACTTGGAATACTGACAACCTCCAAGGAAACAGAGAAACCAGATCTCTAGTCATTTAATAGTACTTAAAATTTCTTTCAATAGAACTTTCATCTGAAATTGGTTTTTAAACAATGTCTCAGGCATGCTTTGGCAATGAAATGCAAATCTCTAGAGGTGCCCAACAGCCAGAAGCCCTATTCAATTAAAAACCAAAGGACCTAATACTAATAATAATAATAATAATAATAATAATAATAACCAAAACAACACAAAGTGTAATATTTATATGGTGCTTTAAGGTTTGCAAAGTGTATCATATATATTTTCTCACATATTCTTCACAACAACTTTGAGAGGTGAGTGTCATTATTCTCATTTTTAAAATGTCAGTATAGGGTGAGAAAATTTAAATCACTTGCCCAAGGTCCTATGGCTAGTATCTGAGTAGAATTTTGGACTCATATCTTCCTGACTCCCAGGCCAGCACTCTATTAACTATAACATCTGACTACCTCCTCACAGCATCTTATATCTAAGGAACTCCAGTTCTCAAGAAAAAGAGAACTTTTTGGTCTTCTCATTTGTTGGCAAGGACTTGCCATGTACCATGCTGAAAGGGAATCAGTGAGACTCTTGTCATGAGTCTTGAACATTGATTTTATTTAGGCTAGACATCTGTGTGATCTTGGATGAATCATATAAGCTATCTAGATTTCAATTTCATTATCTTTAAAAAGAGAAAGAATGTTGAGCTAGGTGACTTCTAAAAGTCTTTCCAGTCCTAAATTTATGATCCTAGATTTGATTATATGGCCTGCAGAACTGAAGGCTCCCACATTCATGCAAAACAGCTATTGGTTGTTCTGTGAGTATCTACAGAAAAATTAATCTCTTTTTTTCTTTTGTCAATATTTCTCCTAACACCCACCTCCCCTTCTTTCCCCTACTCCCAATACCAGCCACACCACTCTTCAAAAACTTTACCCTCAGCCTGCAAAACAAATACCTTTGTGAAAAACTTTCAAATACTTAGTCCACCATAAACAATCATTCCCAGTGCCCCAAGTTTTTAGTGTTCTTACCATCCTCAAATTATCTTGTTCACTTTGCCATGTTGTCCTTCATGTTCCCAGAATATAAGTCTCTTGAAGCAGACACTGCTTTGTTTGCTCTTCTATTTTGTCTTTTCATCCCCAGTGAATAGTGAATTTTACTTTTCACCTTTTTTTTTCTTTTTCTTTTTTAAGGAAGAAGGGTAGTTAATATAGCAGCCCTTTTTGTAGTGTCAAGGAACTGGAAACTGAGTGCATGCCTATCAATTGGAAAATAGCTGAATAAGTTATAGTATATGAATGTTATGGAATATTATTGTTCTATAAGAAATGATGAGCAGGCTCAGAAGAGGTTGGAGAGACTTATGTAAACTGATGCAAAGTGAAGTGAATAGAACCAAGAGAACATTATACACAACAACAACAAGATTATGTGATGATCAATTCTGATGGACATTTTTCTTTAACAATGAGGTGATTCAGGCAAATTCCAATAGACTTGTGATGGAGAGAGCCATCTGCATCCAGAAAGAGGATTATAGGGACTAAATATGGATCAAAACATAGTATGTTCACCTTTTTTTGTTGTTGTTTGCTTGCTTTTTATTTTTTCTCATTTTTCCCTTTTTGATCTGATTTTTCTAGTACAGAATGATAATTGTGAAGATATATATAGAAGAATTGCACATGTTTAACATATATTAGATTATTTGCAGTCTAGGGCAGGAGATGAGAAGGGAGGGAGAAAAATAATTGGAACCCAAGGTTTTGCAAGGATGAATGTTGAAAACCATCTATGCATATGTTTTGAAAATAAAAAGCTTTTAAAAAATAAAAAAGAAATAAAAATTTTGTCCATGATTTTATTGATGTAGCTTCCTTGGGGGGAAATTACTGACTTCTCAGATGCAGATTTGCAATTTGTGTTTCATGAATAACAAGGATTCATAAAGCTAGAGTCCATGAAGTTTGTCTCAAATTTTTTGATAGTTGTATTTCAATATCTTTGGTTTCTTTGTAATGTCATATGTTTTATTTTACAAATTAAAATAGATTGAAAGAAATATCATCAGGCAATTTGACATAGGTTTGTAGTCTTTGCAAATTGAGGAGTCTGAGGTTTCATGAGCTTATATAGGGACCACTTGAGCTCAGAAGTTCTGAGTTTTAGGTACAGCAAATTCCATCCAGATGTCTACATTGTCAGGCACCAAAAATGTGAATACCTGGAAATAGTATACCATTAGGTTGCCCAAAAAGTGGTAGATAGACTGACCCAGGTCAGAAATGGTCAAAGCTTCTATACTAAGCAGAAGTGTAATTAGGGCATGCATGGCTCCTACATTGTATTGCCTGAGCAAGCCTCTAAATCAATGAATGCATATGAATAAATGAATGATATCCACAAGTTTTACAAGGCTGATAAAGGAATCCATGACACAAAAGATTAGGAACCCCTAAATTAGAGTCTTAAAGGGTTTCTTATCACAAAAGTAGTATATGTGAGAAGCAGGACTTGAAACTAAATCTTCTGGATTCTAAGACTTGCCTGTTATCCACTATGTCATGTTGCTTTATTCCTTGGGGGAAAAAACAGGCCCTTAATGTATAAGTGGTTGTTTGACTTAATTTACTGCTATGTGTCAAACATGACTGAGTGAACTGAATGGATGGATGGATTCCTGTTAACTTGAGCCAACCCTAAACTACCACTTGTATTCCAAGGCTCAGTTTCTGAAAAGTGAAAAGTCTGGCCCATTCCTGTTGGGGATTTGAAGCTGTGAGCTTCACTGCTCTTGGCACATGATTCAGTGAGGCTGCCATCTGGGTCAGTGACAGTAAAGTGTTTAAATTACCAGGTGGCAAAATGGGCCCAACTAGAGGTGGTGATGATGTCAGTGCTCTATAAAGCCCCATTCTTGGCTCTTCCTTACAGAGGAATCACTTTTCTAGAACATGTGACCATATTTAGATTGGCACCCAGTTCCCACCTACAAAATTAGAGTGTTCTACGTTATTTTGCATCGATACTTCAGAACCCATTACACCATGCTTGCATTTATTTATAATACATGTCAAGGTATTTTATTTTGTATAAGGCACAGAAAGTGCTTTGGTTTCTTTTTCTAAAGAGCTATGGTCTAAATAAGTTTCCATTGTATCATGCTCTAGCTTTGGTTGGGAGCTGAGAAACTCTATTCTATTAAGAGATTTTTGCTGTTCGACAGGCTTTATATCCCAGAGGTGTGAGGTACTGAAGTGGATCTTATATTGCACTTTCAACACTAATAGAGGAAGCCTCTTCACTATCATAAAGGACTCAGCTTTCAGCATGGTGGGAGTCTTATTACCGGTGTCTGCCTTCAGAAGAGACTAAAGATGAAAAAGAAAAGGCAAGCATACAGAAGTTTGCCCGTTCAGCAAACACCTGAACTTCAACAACACCCTGAGTTATTAGGTGTGAGCACTGTTGAGCAAGGAAAAACTGGCTCAGCTTTGTAGGTTCAGGTGATCCTAAAGAGTTGGGACCCCAATTAGCGAGCTACAGATATTTTGCTGAACATACTTTTGTAAGTGAGTCTGGATGGAAGAAATAAGAAAGAATGATTTGTGTGGAAACAGATTTAATTCTCTAATGATTATTCAATCAGGCAATTCATTAATAAGCACTTATTAAGTGCCTACTTTGTGCCAAGCACTGTGCTAATTTGGGGGGTTAAAAATAAATATGAAATGATTCTTGCCTTCAAAAGGGCCACAATCTGATGGGAAGTATGGGAAGGAAACAAGCATTGTTAAGCACCTGTTATGTGACAGGCATTGTGCTAAGTGATTTACAAGTTTTTCATTTGAACTTCAAAACAGCCCTGTGAAGGAGATGCTACTCTTTTCTCCATTTTATAATTGAGGAAAATGAAACAGACAGAAGTGGAGTGCTTTTGGTCTTATATACACATATGGTGTTTGGGATGGGTGCTAGATCCTCTTTCCCAAATTAACCAATCAGAGACATCTTTAGGTAGGTAAAAAGCATTTATTTAATCCTTGCAGGAGGAGGCCTAGCACACCCAGGAGGCATCCCAAGTCCTGCCATGTGCTTGACCCCACCAGCAGGAAGTAAAACACTCAGTTAAATTGGAAAAGACCCAAGCCTTTTCATTGGATAGTGTCTGCTTCCTATAGGTCATGTCATTTCCTGTCGCTTCACATGACTTCCTGAATCCCAGGAAGACCTGATCTTATGGCTCTGGGAATAGGGATCATGTGACTTAAGTCTCAAACTGAGAAAACTTCATCCAATCAGTCTCATTCAAGACTTTCTAGATTTGAGAGAGAGACAGACACAGACATAAACACAGACACAGACAGACAGAGATTGGGGGGGGGGGGGGGGGGGGGGGGGAGAAGAGAGAGAGAGTGAAAGAGAGAAAGAGAGCCAGCTGCTTTGGAAATAAAGGAAATAAATACAGATAATTTTAGGAAAGAGGCATTAGTTGTCAGAGGATTAGGAAAGGCCTCATTGTGGAAATTATGAAGGATGCTAGGGATTCTTAAAGGAATTCTTAATCCCTTTTTCTATGTCATGGAAACCATTGACAATATGATGGACCTTCTTGGAATATTTTAAATGCAGAAAATAAACTACATAGGATTAATTTTAAAATATATTGAAATATAATTATCAAGACAAAAAATTCACAGACCCAAAGTTAAGAATCTTTGTTAACAGGCCAAATAACATCATCAGATATTAGCATAGCACTTCACCATGGCCCATTCTTTTTCTTTTTCCAATTATTTTTTCCTATTTGTATCTTCTTTCTACCACTTTAATCTTCACTTTCTCTCTTTCTTTCCTGTCTAAGGATTATTCCTTCCTAAATTACCACACAGTATCAATAGATTAAGGAAATCACTGATTGACACTTTAAGCATCAATTACAAATATCTACCAACCAAAAACTAGGTTTCCTTTCACAATTAGAACTACTGCTTCTTATTCATAGGATCAAAGAGCTAGAGCTGGATGGGCCTTGGGGGACAAATAGTCCAATCTCCTTATTTTACAGATAAGAAGCCTGAGGATTAGGAAGGCCAAGTCACTTGCCCCAGATCATTCAGATAGTAAGTGCCAGAAATAGTATTTGAACTTTTCATGAATTGTAGAAAGGGATTGAGTCCAACCCCCTCAAGTTTGCAGATAAAGAAACTGAATCTCTGAGAGGTTAAATGAATTGCTCAATCACACAGTTGTACATTTGTGAGGCAAAATTTCACCTCAGCTCTACTTGATTCTGATGCCATCAGCTATTCACTATGCTACCTGGTTTCCTCTGCCCCCAGGGTCATTATTGCCACTGTTTCCTCTTCCTCTTTGTTGTAGACTTTCCTGCTATTTTTGACTTCCTTGATACTTTGCAGTAAAATTATGATGTAATAGAAATGGACCTTTTAATCACTTTTTAGCATAATTCCACTTTTAATGAACCAATTTACCAGTTCCACAATGGTATATTAACGTGCCCACATTTCCGTACTCCCTTCAAAATTGACTGTTTCCAACTTGTATTATCGTTGCCAATTTTCTGATTGTGAGATGAAATTTTAGAATTATTTTAATTTGTACTTCCTTTATTATTGGTGGTTTCTTATTATTATTATTAATTATTGGCAATCTTCCATGTGGTTGCTACCAGATAAAAATTCTTTTAAACACTGCTTATTTATATTTATCTAGTGAGGAGTTTCACTTAGAGTGGGATTGAAATTACATGTTCATTGCTTTGGCATTTAGGAAGGCCTAGGTTCATACTGACCTCTGATAATACTAGTTTCATTGCATTCTCAGGTTGCTGATCTGAATTTTAATCAAGTATGGGAATATCCACCTCTCCAAGTTGTTGAAATGTTGAAATTTTCTTGAACGCCAAGTTTATCTGACATTTTTTTATGTTCTTGATACAGTTTTTTAAAAGAAAACTCTCCTATTCAGGATACTCTAGAAAGACTAATCCATTTTATCATCTTAAAGTATCCTGCAGTATGTAGGAGGTTATATTTCCTAAGAAAGTTCTAGTACAACTAGAAATAACAACTAGAAGGATAAGTGAGCCAAAGATCCCTGAAAAGCATTGGAGAATCCTCCCATGTCCACTCTGACCTTTTGTCACCCAGGGATAGAACCTTCTTTCATCATCCCTGACAATGTTGCTCTGAACATTGCTTGATTTTCAAAATCCTCCTCCTCCTCACATGGAAAGAGAAGACTAGGTTGAGTTGGCAGCCAATGCCATATTGGTTCTTCCTCTTCTCAGACAACTATTCTTGCTGAGCTAGTTAAAAGAAAATAAGGGAAAAGGCAGTCATACAGGTTAGTGGAGGTGGAGAGCCTTTAGAAGGGACACATTAGCAAAATGTTCCCATCTGGTATTTATAAACTCAATGGCCATGAGCAAAAAAGTGAAGGGATAACTAGTTGTCCATCTGGCTGGAAGAAGAATTTAAGATCATGCTTTGGGAATTTTGTTCTAAAGGGAAGGAGGAAGGAAACACCACACCACGTGGACCAGATCTGGGTTGCAGGTCTAAACAATCAAGTTCTGCCTCATAAACTGCAAGAAAGTTGCTTAGGAGGTGCTTTTAATAAAGCATATGTCTGTCATTTGAAGTCTATAAAGAGTCCCCAAATGAAGCACCGCCCCCTAGAATGTATAACCAGCATTACTTTCAGTCAGTGACTTTATTTTTCTAGCCTTAACTGAGAAAATGAAAAGCCAAGCATATTTTTACCCTGAGAACTGCCTCCACGCCCATATTACACCTGCAGAGAGACTAAACATTTTAGACTCACAGTTAATTACCCCTTCCAAAAGGACGTGTAAAAAAAAGGCACAGGAAAGCTCTGTGGAACCCATGGAATATCAATCAAAATGCGAAGAGAATTAATCCCTCAGGATAAATGACTTGGCAGGGAACAGGCCGACTTTTATTAAAGGCCCTGTTGCATTCCCCCACAGTAAGAAAGGGTCTGTTAACATCAAACGTAGAGCCCACATGGATTAAATTAGGTCACTCTTCATGTTACAGTTTTGGGTTTCATAAAGTGCAGCTTGTGGTTGGATTGTATGTTTCAGATCTGAAGAGCTGGTTGATGACTTCCCAAACTCTTCAATATTGTACTACTAGTGATATTTACCGGAGCTCAACCACAGCACTTTTCAATCTGGCATTAATAATGCATCCCCCAGTTTCTGAGCCCTCTCCACTTTTCACTTCCCAATAAACAAATATTTGCGGTGTGTCTGTGGGCAGCTCCGCTGCTGGCGTGCCTGGCCCTGACCACATTCCACGAAGAAAGGGGACACAGCTGTGGCCCCTGGGTTAAATGCTGACAGTAATGGGGTTTCATTGGAACCACCAGGCCTTAAAAGGCTCAGCCTGAACAAGCAGAATGAGGCTCAGACTGGGACCAGATCCCAGAGGGGAAATAAATCTTCCAAAGGTGACTCTGCTTTTCAATTTTTCTCTCACTTTCTCATTCTACCAATGGCTGCTCAGGGTGGCTTGAGTGACTACAGAGAGACAGAAGGTGGGGAGGGCAGTAGAATGGACAATTAGCCTTCCCTTAACACACGGTTTTGTTTCTGGTAATGCTTTTGAGATTACATCTAGGTACTTAGAGATGCAGGCTCAACAAAGGCCCAGAAAACCAGGACAGAGAAGTTTCATTATTTATCTTACTGCTGCCAGCATTAGGCACTATGGAAAACAAAGACATCAGCAAGTCCATACTGTCTGTCTTGTCTCACTTAATTCATTTTGTTTGCAGACATAACAAGCATGTTATTTATTTAGTTGTAAGTACATACCAAAGTAAGAATGCATTCACTTTAATCCTCTAATTTAACAAGATCACATACTTCAGGAAGCCAAAGGCATTACACCAAGATTAGAATAAAGAGTTCTGTTTCCTCTTAGATTAAAATAGATATCCTGAATATTTGATTTGTGGTATGTTATTATGTTTGATATTTGGGCTTTCTCTTGCTGAGGTCTAAATTAGTGTGTTTATTAAATTCCCGGTAAGTGGCATTTTACCCACTGTGTGTACATTTAAAAGCATCTTTCAAGATAAAGTCTGTCATAAAATGGGAAACCTGGTTTACTACCTACATTTCTTCAAACTGAGTGATTGAGTTGAGAGACCTAACTTCTGATCGAGCTAAAAGCCACAAGAAATCTTTGTTCCTCTGAAAGGGCCCGGTCGGTGCTCTTTGACTTTCTCCATCCCTCATTCCCTCCCAGCTCAATTTTAAGCAGCAGGTAGGGAATGACTAAATCAGATTCAGCTATCCTGCCCCACCTTCTAAAGTTAAGTTTCCTTTATGTTCTCTCGTTGCATTTTAGAGAGCCAATCAAGGGGATTATTCAAGGACTTCCTCAATTGTGCAATAAGGTTTAGGCAGAGGCAACTTTTTTAAATTTTATTTTTACTGAGGGGATGGTTACAAACTTAATGGATTCATGATTTTACAGTAATCCTGCTACGGACGTCTTTCATTATTCTTCCAGTCAGGGTTTCCTCTCTTACTTTAAGACAGGAACCATCCTCCTTTTTATTTTTGCATACCGCTAGTACTAAGCACAATATTTTACACAAAATAAAGCAGCTAGGTGATACAATAAATAGAGCACTGGGCCTAAGGTCTGGAAGACCTAGTTCAAATCTGACTTTAGATTATGTGACATTGAGCAAATCACTTAATTTTGTTTGCTTTAATCCACTAGAGAAGGAAATGTTAAACTACTCCAGTATCTTTGCCAAGAAAACCCCATCTGGGGTCATAGGGAGTTGAACACAACTAAACTAAAACGCAGTTTTCTCTTAACCATCACAACACCCCAAAATGTAAGTTTCCTGAGGACAAGAGAATGTAAGTTTCATAAGGGTTGGAATTTTTGTTTTAATCTTTGTATTCCTCTGACCCAGCACACAGACATACAGCAAGCACTCAGTAGACACCTCGTAAATTGAACTAAAACTATAACTCATTAAAAGTCTGTGATTTAAGTCTTGAAGAATTGTCTGGCATTTTGAGAGACTCAAAAGTTGTCCACTGTCACATACCTAACATCCAGCCGAGAGGCAGGATTTGAATAAAGGTCTTTCTCCTGCAAAGCCCACCTTCTTCCCACAAGACCATGCTTTCCCACAGAAGGGACTTTAAGAATAGAAAAGTGTGTTTACATAGGTAAGCAAAGCCTGCTACACCATCTTTGAGGTTTGGAGGTTTTTAAGTAATCAGTTCATCAGTAAGAGGGGAAAACATAAACTTCCAAAGGGTATTAATCCAGTAAAGAAAAACTAAGCCCAAATAAGAAAAGTTCATCAAAGCAGTTGAGTCAGTTGGTACTGTCATTCAGGGATAATTTCCACTTGGCAGGTTTCTACTTGGTTTGAAAGTCCTGGGCAAGGTTGGGCAGGCCTAATGTAAAAGTGAAGTGGGTAATATGGCAAGGGGTGATTTGAAGGGCAAGAAAAAGCTGCTCCTCCTCCCCAATTCCCAAAGGTCTTTCTCATAGATCTGTTACAGTCTCTGAAATTCCCACATTAGTCATTGCTTTGAGTCAAAATTCAGGAAGCCTTGTGTTACCTGGGAGAGTAATACAGCAAAAGCCATTAGCACTCATCAAACACCTTAATAGAGATTTCTTGATCAGATTAGCTGCCCAATCACCTAGAAAGGCACTGAGGGAATGGCGTGGGACACTATTACATTGTAGGAGGGATGAAAAACAAAGGTTCCAACCTGGGTGGGATGCCATGGTGGGGAGGAAGGTGGAACATAAAGAGGCAGGATAAAAGCATGTGAGCTAAAAAGAACAGAGAGGGCATGGGGGGAAAAATCAACTTCTACCTACTTTACAATGTTGCTGGCCATGCTCCTGGGCTACCCGCCTCTGTACCATAGCATGGCATCCTCATTTTGCTAAATGGTCTACCACATCAGTCAGCCCTTTAAGCTAGTCTGGGGATTAATGAACAGCTGCTTGAATAAGACCACAGGGTACTTTCATCTCCAGCACAACAGCAGAGAGCAATCAAGCAGAGAATATTAATAATGAGCCAAACCCTCATTGTCTAAAACTGCAAGAGAAAACTTGGGGTATTTATTTCCGTATGTTTCCATTTTTCACTCCAAGGGCAAAATTCCTTAGTGCTAACTAGATAAGAATGTAGCCTACAGAGGATAACTCCTATTTACAAGAGATTGTACTTCCTTGCACTTGAGCCAAACATTGCCCCAGGCTGTCAATCAGATACTCGCCAAAAGTACTAGGTTGAGGTACTGTCAAGTAGCTGAAAGAGTAAATAATCTAGAGAGAGAGGAAGAGGAAGAGGAAGAAAAAGAGGAAGAGGAAGAAGAAGAAGGAAAGAGAAAACAAAGAAGGAGGGGGAGAAGAGGGAGGGAGAGAAACGAGGAAAAGAGAAAAAGAGAGAAAGAAATCATGAGCATGTCGGAGAATCTCTGTACAATCATAAGAAACTCAGAATATTCAGAAACATAAACTTCTTCCTGGTTGTAAATGAGGTGCTTTGGGAACCCATATTAATTCTTTCCATATTCTCTTCATTAGAACAGCAGAGTAAATGCCACCATTTTTAGCATTCTGTCCAGCAGGATATTTATTGGGCAGTTATTGGGCAAAGCTATGTTTTGAACATGTTCCTGAGAGTAGACAGAAGTGTAACTTCTGACCCAAATGGAGAATGAAAAGTAGGTTGTTCAGGACTCACATACCTACAATAGCAAAATCCTGAAGTTTGTATTAAGACTGAATAATAACCAAGAAACCAAAAAAATCTAAAATGACTTCTTTCAACCCATAACTAAGTATGAAATCAAATAAGAATCCTATCAGCAAAGCCAGGATGAAGTACGAAGTATCGTTTCAGAATGATCAAAGATGACTAGGACCACGTGTACTTTACAATATTCTGTGTCTAGAAGCAGCACAAGTAAAGAGTTCTGCAGGGTGGTCAGAAAATCTGAAGGTAGTGACCTTTGAAGCCCCAAGGAGTAACACTAGGTAGTGACTAGCTTGGTACCACTGTGTTCAAATCAGGACAGCCCAGGTTCAAGGGCTCTGAAGTTCCTAATATTCTTCTTTGAGATGCCAAAAAGGGCTGAGAAAATCTAGCATTCTGAATATTAACTGGACTGAACATCCAGTCAAGTAGGACCCTGGAAGACAGATGTTAATACAAGAACATAGTAAACCCAAAAAGAGACTAAATAAGGCCTACTACGTCATCAAATTCCACAATAGGGTGGGACAGATACAAAATGCTAATTAAAGAACTATGGGTGGAGATATAAGTACATTTAAAAAGAATGAAACTATCCAATACCAAAAATTATTGCAATTCTAATGCCACAATTGCGATCAGAGACTAAAAGGGGGAAAAAAAAGTTTTTCAAAAGAACTACATGAATATCTAGATGAAATTAAGCAAAATTCAAAATAAAATAAAAACTCCTAGGGAAAGATTAGACAGGATAACAAGTAGCTTAGAAGGGGAAATTGCAAAACTTACCCCCAAAAATGGAATTTTTGAAAACTGTAACAAAAAATGGAAATGATGAGTCCATGAGATAAGAAATATTAGAACAAAATCGAAACATTGATAAAGTAGAAGAAAATGTAATGTGTGGGATAAAAAAAGAAAAAACAAAAAACAACAATTGGCCTGAAAAAAAAAATGGAGAAAGAATTTAAGAATCATTTTATTCCCTAAAAAGCATGATTTTTTTAAACCTGTTTTTCAAGAATTCATAGATGAAAATGGACTAAATCTATTAGAATCAGAGGATAAAGATAGTTTTCCCACAAGGAAAATATCCAGGAATGCCTGAACCAAAATCCAGAACTCCCTATTTAAGGAAAAAAATACTGAAGGCACCCAGGAAGGAGCTAAGGAACTAGTGAGGAACAGCTGCCAAAGGCTGATCTCCCTCAGGGCTCAGAGATCCTTCTCAGGCTTCCTCTTCTCTCAATGGAAGCCCTTCTCTCTTTCTCTGGGTGCCTATTCTCCAGCTAAAAAAAGACAATTGATCCTACCTCCTACACACACCAAAGTCTTCTCCTTCCATTTTTACTCAGACTACTCTTTGTGCCTGGAAATATATTCTGCCTCACTACAAGTCACCACCACCTCACCACCCCACCACCACCTTATAGTTCTATTTGTTTCAATTCAAACATTTTTTAATTATTTTCTATTCCTACTATCTTTCTTTCATCAGAGGTTACACAACAGTATTTTGTCTCATATCTACCATTTGCTACCATGCATCATTTTATATTATATTGATTAGTACTCATGTCCTATTCCTCAATTAGATTAAAAATTCCATAAAAGCAAGATCTAGGTCTTATTGAAACTTTGCATTTTACTCAATGCCTAACATGTTCACTCCATGTAGTAGGAAATTTAAAATATTTAATGAATTCTTATCACTTGGGGGACCATATCCCAAATGTGTTCCTTCTCTTTCTAGGGAGCTCTTTCCTTTTGCCTTCAATTATGATCAGGGTACCTTGATCTTAGAGAAAAAAAGAAAAATATTTTAATTCTGCCAAACTTCACAGGATTTTAGTTCATAAAAGACTTTAAGGATCACTTAAACACTTTATTCTACAGATAAGGAAACTGAGGCCCTGAATGATAAAGTGATTTATCATAAATAACAGAGCCAGGGTTTGAAATTAGTAACTTTAAGTCCTAGCACCTTACTGCCTCCCTTGAAACCTCACTCATTTTTTGCTCCTTTAGCTTTGATGTTCTATAATGAATATTTTGTCAACATCTTCTCAGTTCTTCCTTTTAAGTTTCTCATTCATTCATCATTTCCTTTTTATCCAGACCATTATCACCCTTGTTAATGTCTTGATAACCTTGAAAAATTAAATGGCTTTCCAGCTGCTTATATGATAGAATTCAAATTCCTCAACTTGGAATTCAGGACCCTCCACAATCTGGCCCTTATACATTAACTCAAACCAATTCCTTACACAAATCACCTGGTCCAATCAAAATAACTTGCTTACAAAGAATTTCAACTGAATTTTTCTAATAGCCAACATGGTTTCATAAAAAGCAGGTCATATCAGACTAAAGTTTATTTTCTTTTTTTTTTTTTTTGACAGGGTTTTTTAGATAAGTAACCTAATAATGCCATATCTTTTAAAGGACAGATTTTACCTAGATTTCAGCAAATAATTTAACAGAATCATTCATGCTAACTCTATCTCTAAAGCAAAAATAGGGTGGAAAATGCTATTTTTTCTTGCTAGATTCCTACAAACTAGAGAATTAGAATCCAAGAAAAAGAATCATGATAGCAAGTCCCTGAAAATATAAAAAGGACCTAAACTTATCCTAGATTAAATTTCTTTAGGGTAGCAGCCCATTACCTCTGAGACTATTCTTCCAAACACTAACAACTATGATTTGAGACAGGGACTACTCTCCCTCATGTTCCTAAGTATAATCATAAGGGGCTATAGTTTTGACTATTCTTGGCCATGAGCTCCTACTTATGTACATTCCATTGATAATCAGTCATAAAAAGTCAATTAGCTTTTAGAAAGTGTATTTACAAAAATGATATTATAAGAACAATTGGTATAAAACATTTTTTCACAAAGAACTTGGATCACATTCTCACAAAAAATATAGAGATCAGACAGAAGAATTTTTTTTTAAATAATTATAACTTTTTATTGACAGAACCCATGCCAGGGTAATTTTTTACAACATTATCCCTTGCATTCACTTCTGTTCCGATTTTTCCCCTCCCTCCCTCCACCCCCTGCCCCAGATGGCAAGCAGTCCTATACATGTTAAATATGTCACAGCATATTCTAGATACAATATATGTGTGCAGAACCGAACAGTTCTCTTGTTGCACAGGAAGAATTGGATTCAGAAGGTAAAAATAACCCGGGAAGAAAAATAAAAATGCAAACAGTTTACATTCATTTCCCAGTGTTCTTTTTTTGGGTGTAGCTGCTTCTGTCCATCAATGATCAATTGAAATTGAGTTAGATCTTCTCTTTGTCAAAGAAATCCACTTCCATCAAAATATACCCTCATACAGTATCATTGTTGAGGTATATAATGATCTTCTGGTTCTGCTCATTTCACTCAGCATCAGTTCATGTAAGTCTCTCCAAGCCTCTCTGTATTCATCCTGCTGGTCATTTCTTACAGAACAATAATATTCCATAACATTCATATACCATAATTTATCAACCATTGTTACCTTTCTTTTAAAAAATATTTCAAATTAATAATGAATACAAATAAAAACAGAATTTCTTTAGGAAACCATTATGGATTAATTTCAATTACTAATCTATCATTGCTTCTTCTTTTTCAAAAATATTTATTATTAACTAACCTACCTTCCCCCACAATCATCTATTCTCAGAGAAAAATGCTCTATTATAACAAATATGTGTAGTCCAATAAAACCTGTCAAAGAATTAATAATGTCTGAAAATGTATTTTGGCTTTGGACTTCTAGTCTATCAGTTCTCCTTCAAAAAGTGGAAGGTATATTTCATCCTTACTCTTTTAAAGACATAATTAGTCCCAGATTTGGTCAGGATTCTGAGGTTTTTGAGAATTGTTTACTCTTATATCATTGTTGTAGCTATCATATCATCCAACTTCATTCTGTTTCAGTTCATACAAGTCTCTTCATATTTTTTCCTGAAACCATCATATTCCTCCTTTCTTATGGCACAATAAAATTCCATTATATTTATTTATCATAACTTACTCAACCATACCCAAATTGATAGACATCTATTTTATTCCCAGTCTTATATGATAAATAATCCTTCTATTAATATTTAGCAATGCTTTTCAAATACAGTGATTTCATTATTAATGAAGAAAGTATTTCAAACAACACACTTCTTTGTCAGATGTAATAATTAGAAGAGAAAATAGTACAGGATGCATAGAGATGCATTCCAAGAACCCCAGTGATGGGTGGTAGGTAGTGAATGTAGGAAAACTCATTAAATACAAAAATAACATTGAATAAATGTGCCCTTAAAACATCAGATATGCATGCTAATATAATTCAATAAGGCTTTATCAAGTGACTTCCATGACAAAGTACCATGCTAGGGGCTGATGATGCAAAGATAAAAACAATTATAACTTCTGTCTTCAGGGAGCTTTCCTTCCACTAGAGAACTACAACATGTACAAAAAGAAACAAACACAAAGTGATTTCATGGCAAGAGTGGTGAGGGAAGATTGGAAAAGATCTATGACGTAAGGCTGTGCTTAAGAAAGCCTTGGAAGGAGTAGTAGATTTTAAGAAGTAGGGGTAAAGAGAGAGAGCATTCCAATCATGGGAGACAACTTTTATAAAAGGCACGAAGGCAAGAAATGAAATTTTATAAATGGGACAGACTGTCCTATAGTAAGACAGACTGTCTGGAATGTGGAATGAGTAAGAGGGAATAATAAGAAATAAGTCTGATAACTTAGGCTGAAATCAGAGTACAGAAGTCTTTAAATGCCAGAGTAATCTTGAGGAAGAGGGTTAGGAGTCTAGGACCATGGTTTACGGTTAAAAAAAAAAAATGGAGAAGAAAACCTGATAAAAATAGCTAATAAGAGTTAGCATTTACATAACTATTTAGGGTTATTCTCACAAAGATCCTGTAAGGTAGAATCTGAGGTCAATTTAGGTAATGTGACTTGCCAAGTTCCCATAGCTAGTAAGTACATGAGGCTACATTTGAATTCAGGTCTTCCCTAAGCTAGATCCAACACTCTATCCACTGTGCCACCCCGCTTCCCTTCTCAGGAAAGAAGGAAACAAATGCAGAATCCTGAATGGGGGGGTCTAGTCTGATTTGGCAGACTAGAAGACGTTCTAAATCCCATAAGAACTTAATGACAAAAACGATACATTCCTCTCCCTTCAGTACTGCAACCTGGCAACCCTGGTCATCCATCACCTGTATAGAGAATAGGGTCCTTTGGGGGAAAGAATCTCAGAGTTGGGAGAAACCTCAAAGGCTCTCTAGTTTAATTATACCTAAACAAGAATCCCTTCTATAACATTCTGCCCCCAAATGATATATAACATTTATTCAATTGCCTCCAATAAAGAGGAAGTGTTGTTTTATTATTGTTGTTATTTTATTTATTGGAGTCAGGGGATTGTTTTTTTTTTTCCCCCTCAATATTAAGCTTAAAATTATCTGTTCAATTTCCATACATTGCTCCAAGTTGTCTCTTCAGTGGTTGAAAAGAAAAATAATCAAATCCCACTTTCACATGAAGAAACTATGTAGCATTCCCTTTACTCTTTCTCTCTCTTCTCACCCTACAGAGACCAAATTAGGTTCCCCTCAGGGGACGTTCCATTAGGCTGTGTTATTTTTGAAGATCCCCTCAGCACCTTCACCCCTACCTTTTCTTTAAAGCTCTAATTTCCTCACTGATACCTGACATTTCTTTAATGAGAGAAAATCTCTGAGTCAGTTACCAATACCTAGAAGGGAACAGCCTTCAGGAACAGAAGACCAGAGATCCAAGAAACTGCTCAGAAAGCGCAATTTTGCCTAAGGTCAGCCTTATTTTCCTTCCACAGGGCAGGGACAAACTATGCCATGAGGTATTTTTGTCCTGCAGCTGCCAGCTCCAAGAGCTCTACTTCTCATGACATATGAAGTTCTCTTATTTAATTCCCTGTAACTTGCAGAAGGTAGCTTCATTCCCAGGAGGTTTGTTAATAGAGGTATCACTATACAGATTATAAAACTGTCATAAAGGCAAGATACAGTAGTTTGGGGTGGGTGAGAGGGGGAGGAAGAAGAGACTGACTTCAACTACTGGAACTACTGCTGGAAGCCTTAAAGACATACTAAATACACAGCATCAGATACATTCTTGACTTGTCTTGTTGATACTCTTCTCTCAAAATTTTACTACTGATCCTGCCATTTGACTAAAACTGTTCTCTTTGTCACTTAATCTTTTTCTGTCTCAGTTTCCTCGAATGTAAAATAGAGATAATAGCACCTACCTCTCACAATTGTGACAACTCAATGAAATAATAGATGAAGTATTTAGCACAGCCCCTGGCACATAGTAAGTACCTAAAAATATTTGTTCTCTCCCCTTTGTGCCCTGAACAGTCCTTTCATTGCTAAATCTGAGAGCTTTTTCTCACTTTCCCATTTGGATTTCTCTGTAGTTTAAGACATTGTTAGATACCTTCTTTTCCAAGAAATTCTCTCCTCCCTTGGCTTCCATGACACAGCTTTCTCATTGTCTTTCTCCTGCACAGCTTAATACTTCTCAGTTTCCTTTGCTAGATCATCATCTATGTCATGTCTCCTATAAATATTTAGTAACTGACTGGATAAGACAGTTCCTACTTTCATGGAATTTAGAATCTTCAAAGGAAAAGAATGAAAAAAGGTTAAAGGTTATAAGAAACAAACACATATAGCCACATTCCTATGAAGTATGAGTCCATCAGTGTGAATACTGACTCTTCCCATTCAGATAACAACTCATCTATGACTTTGAGAATTTTCATGCTAAAAGATTTATCACCCTACTGCCAGCCCTGTGATGACTTTTTTTTTCCCCAGACAAACAGGTCCACCCAACAGCTATAGCCTCCATCACCAGATCCATTCGTTTAACATATGTTTATTAAATGAAAGTGAAAAAGGGAAGAGAGAGAGAAGGAAAAGTTAATGATAACTCTAAAGTTAAAAATCTAGGTAACTGTGGTTAATTGGGCTCCCTATAGAAAGAAAAGAGTTAGACACAGGGGTGGGTTTATGAAGAAAAATAATTCAATTTTTCACATATTGATTTTTAGTTGCTTATTTGACATCCAAGTGGAGATTTCTAGCATCTAATTAATAATAAGGGATTTTCTCAGTCACAATCTCTCAATAACACTTCCTGTGATTACCATTAATTTCTCTCTTCCTCACCTTGACCCCAATATCTTCTAATAGAACTTTGAACTCTGCCCCTGGAAAGGCATACTCTGATGAGTTTTCACCTCATTTTGACTGGATTCAGGCCTTATGTAACGCCTTATCACCACTTTCAAAATATGTCAATGTAGACATTTTACTCCCATTCCTTGATGTGTTGTCTTCTCCATTAGACTGTAAACTTTTTGAGGACAGGGAATGTCTTATTCACTCATTTATATCCACAGAACTTAGAACAGTACTTGACTCAAAATAAGTATTTAATACATATTATCTAATAATTTATTGAAACAGAGACAGAAAGGAGAGAGGGCTGGATATGCAGATTTGGGAATCAACTGCTCAGCAATAATAACTGAATCCAAGGGAGCTAATAAGCTAATCACTGAAGAAAGTAGAAGAAAAGAGGAATCAGATTAAATCCTACACATAAGTAGTAGAACATGTATGTAATTTAGAAAGGAAACTGAGAAGTTGTCCTTCTTAGAGAGAAAGAGAATTAGAAGAAACCAATGTCACAGAAATCCAGGAAAGAAAAAATATCCAAGAGAGTGAGAGTGATCAACAATGTCAGACTGCAGAAATGTAAGAAACATGGGTTCTGAGGGGAGGGGGGGGGGGGGCGGGAAGGCCTTTGGATTAAAAAATAATTAGGAGATTATTGTTAACCTTGGAAAGAGCAGTTTCATTTGAATGGCAAAGACAGAAGACAGATTATTAGAAGTTGAGAAGTGAATGGGAGGTGGTGTAGTGAAACATAGTTGATAACTTGAGCTGATGTTAGGGTCAAAAAAAAGATTTTGTTTTTCAAGAATAATGGACAGAGAATCAATGGATAAAGTGATATTGAAGATTAAAGAGAGGGATATGAGATGATTGAAATGACAGGCTGTAGAAGAGAGGGAAAATGAATGAGAGGAAGACATATCCATTGCTAAAGAGAGTATCTAGGGATTCAATATCCTCTGGGGAGTAGGGAGTCAATTTTCTGTGAGTATAAGAAGGAACGAAGTTTATGAGCAAGTGGTCTAATAGGAATCTTGTCTATTAACAAGATCAAGAGTTTGGTGGAACCACCTAGTACCACCCTTCTCATTTTATAGACTGATGGAAGTTAACTGAATTTCCAAGATTATACAAGTAGTATAAATCAGAAGCAAAAATTTTACCAACATCCTTGGTCTTCAGAGTTAGTGTTCTTCTGGGGTTCCAGAGAGCATTAAGGAAAAGGGATGGCCTCTAGAATGAAGGAAATGTTGCACTGGGGTGGTCCAGATTAATCTAGTACACTACCTTCGGTTCAATTTGGAGAAATCTCAGTCTAATTACCACCCTTCTCCTAATGGGAACAATTGGGGATCATGGTAGAGGTGAAGAAAACAAGTTAAACAAAAAGAGGTAGTGTTGAAAGTGACAGGGGTATATGTGCTGCTAACTTTTAATGAGGAAAAGATCAGACCTACATTCTTCTGTATATTTCTTACCTTTGCTATCCTCCACTTCTCCCTCATTCATTACTAATCCTGGAGATAATGGATATAATGAGAAGACCTGAACTTGATCACATCAGATAATTTCTAAATATGTGATCTTGGACAAGTCATTAAAATTCTCTCATTGAGATCACCATGAGCAATGCATGGACACTAGGCATGAATCATGTCTGCTTCATTGCTATAATATCAAAATCAAGACAAATCTTCCTATTTTCAAATTAAGGGAGTTTTGTGAGAAGGCAATTTTTTTTATTTTATAAAATTCAGGTGATATCACCCATCTCAAAGGGTTGTGGTGAGGATGAAATGAGTTAACATACATAAAGCAGTTTGAGGACCTTTAAGTACTATATGACATGTAAATTATTGTTAATTATTGCTAATTAACTATTTAACAGTCATTGGTTATTGTTTTTATAGAAGTTGTGTTTTTCTCTTTGTAAACCTCTAGAAAGCATTTCTTTCAAATGCCTTTTAAAAATCATCCAGAAGTAGTGACTTTTGCAGTCATGATACAATAATTAAATGGTAATCTTATTGAAAATAATGATAATTGTACAAATTTAATTCATGCTGCCATGCTATATTCCTAAAAGTTGTAATGCATCATAAACTTTAGCTATGTCCCTTTTAGTATGTCTACGAAAAGAATACTGATCCTGGAGTCAGAGACTAGAATTCCACTCTGAGCTTTGACACTTAATACATGTGTGACTTTGTGAACAACTCACAACTTCTCTGGGGCCTCAGTTTCCTCATTTTTAAAGTTAGAGAAATAAGATTAGATGACTTCAAAGGAGGCCATGTCCATTTATAAATCTCTGATTCCAAGGACTACCTCCATTTTTAGAGAAAAATAGGTTTATAGAGATTACACTTTTGAAAATATATCCATAATGCAAAAATAATCTAGTACTGCATTCACAATCAGATATCACAACATCTCTCACAAATAACTAACATCCCTTGTATGACTCAATAAAAGTTAGGATCTCAAAAACTGAAGCAGGAATGTCATTGTTGTTGAACTAGATCAGCAGCTTTAGAATCAACAGGGAGTAAAGATTAAAGTGCATTTACCTTGGGCCAAATCAGAGGGGTGTAAATGTATTTAAGGAAATTGAAGAAAAATATAAAAGTGGTTTCTTTGAAATCTCAAATGGTAAACCAGAAACTTGTGCAGCCAAGAAAATTGAGGACCAAACTACCACTTTATACCTCTACACAAATGGGAAAAGGAATGACAAAAATTATGGCATAAGAAACTTAACCAGTCATTATAGAAACAACTAAAGTTACTCTTCTATTGGGGGAATGATAATGAAAATTGACACTGGAATAGGGAGGATATATTGAAGTTCCCAGTGAGCATCAAATATTGAGAAGGATTGACTGAGATTGACAATAAAAAATTTTATGTGATTTTCTGTAGGCCCATCTCTCTTCTATATAAACACACATAACAAATAATCACCCAGCATGGAGATTTAGAAATTCAACCATTGGAGGTATTATGTAGAGAGGAAAAATATTTTTTAATTCCATGGATGGAGTTTTGGAAAATAGATTTCAGAAGAGAACTCAAATGTTATTTTGGAGAAGTTGAGGCTTTAAACACCAGTGATGCAACTAAGGGAAGGGGAAAGAAAAGGTTAGATTTATATTGATATTTCTTAAATTGCATTCTCTATAATTGCGTTTTTAAAAGAGTACAAAACACAAAGATTTCAAGTCAATATTTCTTTATTTGGTTGCCATATATTTATTAGACACGAGAATAAAAAAAAAGGAACAGACAAAATAACTTAATTCGTTAAATTTTAATGTTATTTTTCAATGATCAATGAATGAGCATTCATTAAACACTTACTGAGAACTAGGCATTCTGTTAGGTGCTGGGAATAAAAAGAAAAGACAAATATTGTCTCTCCTTACACTTTAATCGGTGATATTACCTCTATATAGATATATACAGAATAAGTGAAAGGTAGACTTAGAAAGGAAGGCAATAACTACTAGAGGCACCAAAAAAAAAAAAAAAAATTAGTCCTGCAGAAGGTAGGATTTGAGCTGAACCTTAAAGGAAGACAGGGATTTTAAGTGTTGGAAATTAAAAACAAGAACTTTCAAGTATGGGTGACAATCAATGAAAAATCACAGAGATGGAGAGGTGGAATATCATATGTTAGAAATAGTGAGCTGAAAGAATGGCTGAACTGTGTACCACAAGGAATCAAGCAATATATTAAAATGCCAGAAATATAAGAAAGATCCAAGGTATTAAGGTCTTTAAAAGGCAGATAAGTTTATACTTAACCCTAAAAGTAATAGGGAGCCACTGGAGTTTATTGAGGTGGAATATGGATAGACAATACTTTCTGAAAATCACTTTGATGTAAGCATAGTGAATGGATTGAAGAGAGTAGATATTTGAGACAGGAAGAGAAATTATAATAGTCTAGGTCAGAAGTGATTAGAGTTTGTATTGTAGAGATAGGAATGGAGAGTAGAATATATATGAGAAATCTTGTAATACAGGATCATAAGAGCTGACAACTGATTGGATATGTATGGTGAGAACAAAAAAAAAATAAAAGAACTGAGGATAACAATGAAGTTGTGAATCTGGATGACTAAAAGGAGTATCAATCTTAAAGTCTGTGTGTAATGTCAATAGGAAAGTGGGTATTTTACTAATGCTAAGGAACTATACAGAATCCAAAGCCAAAGTATCCAAGTGATAGAGATATGTTTGACAATGATACAACTTATTTTTTAAAACCAGGAACCTTGCTTTAGTGGTTTACCAGAAACCTCAGGAGTCTAAAAATTAGAATGGAAACTCATAAAAATTTATTTTCTTCTATGAAATATCATAACCACCATCTTGACTACTTTTCATTTGTAAGGCATAGTTACATAAACTCAAAGTATCTAGTTAACTGGGACAAATCAGTCAAAGATGATACATTTAAGAAAAAAGAAGGAAGGAAAGAAGGAAAGAAAGAAGAAGGAAGGAAGGAAGGAAGGAAGGAAGGAAGGAAGGAAGGAAGGAAGGAAGGAAGGAAGGAAGGAAGGAAGGAAGGAAGGAAGGAAGGAAGAAAAGAAGGAAGGAAGGAAAGATGAGAGAGACAGAAAAAAAGAAACAAAGATAAACTCAGGTATGAAGTCTTCTCAAAAGTGTATAATATAGTAAAAAATATTCATGGATCTGGAATTAAAATTTCATTTTTGTCACCTACAACCTATGTGAACTTGGACAAACCATCTCATCTCTCTGGACCTCAGCTTAATCATCTATAAAATTAAGGAGCTAGACTAGATGGCCTCTACTTTCTCTAAAAGTTCTATGTCTATGATTCTATTTTCAATCTTTAAGCAGTGAGGAAAAAATTCTGAAACACTTTAATATCTTCAGATAGAATGTTTTTCTCAAAAGAAAAGAAAAAAGAAAAAACAATATATAGAAACTAGATTAAGACCATATGTTCATGTCATTTGAACCACCAAATGAATCTCAGACCCCTAGCCATTCTGGTTTTGACTTTCATTTGAGGTACTGACCCAGACTTCAAAGACTATGCTACAACTAAGAGATACATTTCACTCCTAGCCAGCTTGTAAATGTGAACAATGTTTAGAAACTTTCAAATGACCACATAAACCAATTAAGTTAAATTTATATTTAAAATCTGAAAATTTATAACTAATATAAATAAATTAAATCCTAATATTGTTCCAAATATGCATCAGAGATTACTATTTATTAAAGAATTATCTGTTATAATGTTTAGTCCTTGAAGAAACAACAAAAATAAAATAGGCTTCAAGAGGATCTTATATGAGATGGATACAACTTGTTTTATCCAAATTTTAAATTAAATTCCATGTGAAGCATATTTAAAACAATTTAATATTTTCCCTTTTGAACTTTTTTTGGATTAGATTTTGTTCCAATCATTAGAAAAAACTTTGTCCTCATACTACAGGATAAAATAATTGAACAATAAGTAATATATTCATTTAAAAATCATATCTCTTTAAAAACTTAAAATCATTTATCTAAAGCTGAAATGATCTCAGAAGTAATATACTTCAATACATTTGTTTTAAATATAGGGAAATTGAAATATAAAGAGATTAAGAGACTTGTTTCAGGAAGCATAGGTAGTAAGTATCAGATAATCTGATTTTATTTTCTACTAAGCAAGGTGACTATAGAATACTGCCATGGCATAAAGGCTAGCAAGAAAAGAGTTAAGTATTATATTATGTTACTGAGTCAAATCGACTTTGCCATCCCAAAATTAGCACCAATGCCTTTTTTGAACAAAAGCAAGTCATTGACATTAAGCAAGACCTTGGTTCAGAATAAGTAAATTTTTTTAAAAAAGACCTTGGAATAGAGACCCATTGTTTCCAACTCTATGTGCCATACTTCTCTATCACCTAAAATTTATAAATTAAACATGTCTTCCTCTAAAAATAGTACCAGATTTAAGGAATACAAAGAGAAACTATAGTAAGTGCTATTATGCAATAAAATATAACAGATGGGACAGGGAGGACTGCAGTGAGTAAAGGTAAAACAAAATATTCCAGTAACACTTAAAGCTTGAAGCATGCTATGTTGAGGTTAGGAAGACCAGAAAGCCTCAGATATAAATGCCACAGGGTGCTTGAAATGCCACTGCACTATAACTACAAATAATCTAGAGCCAGTGGTCCAAAGACTGGAACAGCAGCATTCAGAATAAATAGTGTTGTTGTTATTGTTTGTCCTTCATTCTTGAAGAGGAAGGAAGGAAGGAAGGAAGGAAGGAAGGAAGGAAGGAAGGAAGGAAGGAAGGAAGGAAGGAAGGAAGGGAAGGAAGGGAAGGAAGGGAAGGAAGGGAAGGAAGGGAAGGAAGAGAGGGAAGGAAGTATAGCTCAAGACAGCGGTCCTGGATGAAAGTCCTGTGGCAAAATATAGATCAAGACAACTGGAGAATAATAAATAACATAAAACAGAAAGTAATAAACCTTGCCCAAGTATTATGGTCCCTGAAAATTAGAAAGAACTAAACAGAACTCAATGATTCCATGAGACAACAAGAAGTATTAGGGGAACATAATTTAGAAAAAAAAAAGGTCAAAGAAAATTAATGTGACTACTATAAAAAATAACTGACCTTGTAAAGAAATTTTAAGGAGAGATCATCTAAGAATTCTTGAACTTTGTGGAGTAGGAGGGAGTATAGAGAAAGATAAGAAAGAAAAGGAAAAAGAGAACAAGAAGGGAAGGAGAAAGGGAAGAGTAAAATGCAGAGAAAGATGAAGGAAAGGTGAAAAAGAAACATGGAGACCATCACAAATGGAAATTTATTGGAACAAAAGGGCAAAGTAAAAATAGTAAGAATCTATGCATTATCTCCTGAGAGAAATCCCAAAAGGAAAAATTGCAGGAATGTTGAAGCCAACATCTAAAGCTTTTGGATCAATAAAAAATACTTTAAGGAATTAGAAAGTGTTCAAGTGTCAGCAAACCACATTCAGAATCAGATAAGATTTGGCAGCTACCACTATAAAGGATCTTCAGTTTTCAAATACATTATTCCAAAAGACAAAAAGTGAAAGCTTACAACTAGGAATAACTTAATTTGAAAAACTGAATATAATACTATAGGTTAAAAATTAACCTCAAATGGGATAGAGGACTTTTAAATTATTCCCAATTTTTTATAAAGCTAAATAAAAATGTTTAAATGCAAACACAGGAGCTGATAGAAGCCTAGAAAGAAAGATTGATTTTTCAGGAAGAATTGTAATTGGGGAAATGTGAACACTAGCTGGCTTCGATGAGTTCAAGTTATCACATATATATCACTATATATTTTATTGTTTTGGAAAATCTGGCAAAATGGTTGTTGTGCCACTGTCTTTAATCTTTGAAAGAGATTGGGAGATATGAAAGAGAATAAGAATATAGCTACAAGACTGGGAATCAGCCTATATCCCAATCTGGATAAAACTGAAGCCAGTGAAATCTGCATATCATAGTCCAGTGGTCTTGGAATCAATTCCTGGCAAAACTGCAGAACATAAATTGAAGGAACAGTTTGTAAATATTCAGAATGCTTACTCACTGATCACTAAGTACCTGCATGGGTTTATAAAAATGAATGCTGCCAGGCTAATAACTTATTTGTTGATTTTCAATTTAGCATCTCAGGATAATTAACTGTAGATTCTGCTTTTACCCAGATCTGATTTTCTCCCCTGCCAAAAAAGACCAAAGAATTTGGCCATAAAGAGTGACAAAATAGGAAAAGTTAGGACATAGGGAAAAGAGGAAAGAATAAGAGAGGTGGATTAGCAGGGTTGTTTGCATTGGGCAAACCCATTTCTTGGTGTCTGAGCAAGATAGGCAATAATCTCATAGATTTGTGAGACAGAAGGATTGATTTTTTTCAATAAGGATCTCAAGTAGAGAGATTGATGCATCACAAGGAGCCAACAGATATTTCTGTAGGCCTCTCATGTAGGAAAACCTACCATCTAATCCTGATACATGCTACCATGACACACTTAGATTATCCCTTGTTCCTATAGTAATCAGGAGAAGAGAGGATTATAATAATCCAGTAGATTTCCTTATTTTTTGTGCTGTTGCACAGGAATGACCAAGAAGTGATATTTAATCTAGCAGAATAAAAATGCAAGTCCACTTTTGCCCATGCCTACAGGCAGGGCATTTCTCTGCCTGCCTGCATGATGACCATGACTTCCAAAAAGGAAGTTCTGTTGGAATGTAGTTCTAAATTCAGTCTGGGTCCTAACCCCTAGTGCTTTGTGATAATCCAACCTGTGACTCACATTGCTCCCTGATCTCTTGGTCTCTCCCTCATGCAGTGGAACAGTCCAGGCTTTGGATTCTCTAAGCTGATCAGAAGTCACATCTTTTTTGTTTTTAAGCATTCTTAATAGTATTTTATTTTTTTCCAATTACATGTAAAGATAATTTTCAACATTTATTTTTGCAAGATTCTGAGTTTCAAAATTTCTCCTTTCCTCCTTTCTCTTTCCCCTCCCCAAGATAGCAAGCAATACTATATAGGTTATACATATACAATCAGTACAATCATATTAAACTCATTTCCATATTAGTCATGATGTGAAAAAAGAATGAGAACAAAAGAGAAAAATCATGAGAAAGGAAAAACAAACAAACAAAGTGAAAATAATATGCTTTAATCTGCAATTAGCCTTCATAATTTGTTCTCTGGATGTGGATATGGATTCCATCATGAGTCTATTGGAATTGTCTTGGGTTACTGTATTACTGAGAAGAGTTATCAAAGTTCATTATCATATGATGTTGCTGTTACCATGTTGTTTCTCATGTACAGCTCATGTACAATTGGCTCTGCTCACTTTACTCAGCATCAGTGCATCTAAGTCATTCCAGGCTTTTCTGAAATCATCCTGCTCATCATTTCTTATAGAACAGTAATATTCCCTTATATCCACAAGCCACAACTAATTTAGCCATTCTTCAATTTATGGACTTCAATTTACAATTCTTTGCCACCAAATAAAGAGCTGGTTTAAATATATTTTTTTTAAACATGTGGGCCCTTTTCTCTTTTTTAATGATCTCTTTGGGATTCAGAACTAGTAAATATAGTGCTGGAACAAAGGGTATACATGGCTTTTTTTAATCCTTTGGGCATAGTTCCAAATTGCTATCCAGAGTGGTTGAATCAGTTCGCAACTAGGAGTTGAATCTCCTTACAAGTACAATGGCTACTTGTGGCTTCAAAGGGCTGTGCCTCAGAAACCCTTTCCCTCCCAAGCTTGGGCACAAGAAGAATTCCAGTAGATTGAAATTTGCAGAAATTGTTAGTACTGTGGCTGCTATGACTGATGTTATCATACTTTTCCCAATTAAATTATTTTGCTTTTATAAAGAAACATGAGACAGACAGATACAGACAGACAGACAGACAGACAAAGTACATTGGATTAGTCTTCAGTAGATCTGGTTTCAAAGCTTAGTTTTATCACTTACTGCCATTGTGACATTGAACAAAAATCTTAACCTCACTGAACAACTATAAAATTAAGGCAATTTGAGCAAAATATTTTTAGGAGTTCCTTCCAATTCAATGAGTCTGTTTTTTGTGACCCTAAATCATATTTTCCCAACTTTCTGATTAGTGTGTTACACTAGATAGAATACAAAACTCTTTTAAAATAAATATGGATTTAACTGATCACTTTTCCTGCATCTGTCACATTTATCATTGTTTAATGAAAAAAAATGAGATTAGTCTGAGAAACTTGCTCTATATGAAGAATGCTAAAAGAGTTACTTTTATGTGCCCTGTGTTTCAAAATGATTTTTATACGATTTTCACTTGACCTTTCCAAGTATAAAAATTAAACCTACAAATCCATAATTTTAGGGTGTCTTTTCCCATTTCTTAGACCTGTTTCATGAATTCTGAAAAAAAAAAATACCTGATTTCTCTTTCCATTTGCTTTTCTATCTAGCTCATATTTAAACTGTACATGGCCATATCAATCAAATTGCCAGAAAATTACTCTGCAGAGCTAGAAAAAATAATAACAAAGTTCATCTGGAAAAACAAAAGGTCAAGAATATTAAGGGAATTAATGAAAAAATGCAAATAAAGGTGACTTAGCTGTACCAGATCTAAAACTATATTATAAAGCAGCGGTCATCAAAACCATTTGATACTGGCTAAGAAATAGACTAGTTGATCAGTGAAATAAGTTTGATTCATAAGACACAATAGTCAATGACTAGAGTAATCTAGTATTTGATAAACATGAAGACCTCAGCTTCTGGGATAAGAACTCACTATTTGACAAAAGTTGCTGGGAAAATTGGAAAATAATATGGCAGAAATTAGGCATTGACCAATACCTAACACCCTATACCAAGATAAGATCAAAATGAGTTCATGATTTATGGACAAATTAGGAGAATAAGGAATAGTCTACCTCTCAGATCTGTGGAAAAAGAAAGATTTTATAGTCAAAGAAGAACTATAGAACATTATAAAATATAAAATGGATAGTTTTGATTATATTAAATTAAAAAGGTTTTGTACAAACAAAACCAATATAGCTAAGATAGAAGGGAAGCAGAAAATTGGGGAGGGGAATGGAATTTATATCCAAGGATTCTGATTAAGGCCTCATTTCTAAAATATATAATTAAATCATGTTTATAAGAATACAAGCCATTCTCCAATTGATAACTGGTCAAAGAATATGAAGACAATTTTCAGATGAAGAAATTAAAACCATTCCTAGTCATATGAAAATATACTTCAAATAACTATTGATTAGAAAAATGTAAATTAAGACAATTCTGTGGTATCACTTCACACCTCTCAGATTGGTTAAGATGACAGGAAAAGATAATGATAAATGTTGGAGGGGATGTGGGAAAACTGGGACACATACATTTTGGTGGAATTGTGAACAGATCCAACCTTTCTGGAGAGCAATTTGGAACTATGCCCAAAGGGCTATCAAACTGTGTATCCTTTGATCCTTTGATCCACCAGTGTCTCTACTATGTATCTCAAAGAAATCATTAAAAAAGGGAAAAGGATCCACATGTGCAAAAATATTTGTAACATCTCTTTTTGTTGTGGCAAAGAACTGGAAATTGAATGGATGCTCAATGGAGAATGGCTGACTAAGTTATAGTATATGAATGTTATGGAATATTATTGTTCTATAAGAAATAGTATATGAATGTTATGGAATATTATTGTTCTATAATAAATAATCAGGAGGATATTTTCAGAAAGGCCTGGAGAGACTTGTGTGAATTGATGCTAACTGAAGTGAGAAAAACCAGGAGATCATTGTACACAGCAACAGCAAGATTATGCGATGATCAATTCTAATGGACATGAATCTTTTCAACAATGAGATAATTAAGCCAATTCCAATAGATTTGTGAAAGAGAGAACCATCTTCAAACAGAAAGGGGATTATAGGGACTGAAGGTGGACTACAATATGGTATTTTCACTTTTTTTGTCGTTGTTTACTTGCATTTTTTCTTTCTCATTTTTTCTTCCTTTTTGATCTGATTTTTCTTGTGTAGCATGATAAATGTGGAAATATGTATAGAAGAATTGCACATATTTAACATATATTGATTACCTGCTATCTAGGAGAAGGGGAGGGAGAAGGGAGGGAGAAAAATTTTGAAACATAAGGTTTTTCAAGGATGAATGTTGAAAACTATCTTTGCATAATCTTGAAAATAAGAAGCTATTTATTTTTTAAAAAGAAAAAGACATCCTCTGTGATGTGATATTAGAGTATTTTATATAAGCTAGAATTGAAGGCACCATGAAATACAAAAGAGATGGGAAAGGTGACAACTGTCCCATGGCAACATGGCTACTGAGCAGCAACTGCTTTTTGCAGGGCCCTTCTTTAAGATTATGAGAACTAACATCCATCTAAATGGACAAATTGGCCCATATGTGTATGTATGTTTAAGTCGATGAATGGATACATATGCTAGAGTTAATATTATTTTATATAAATTTTTGACTCTTAAAAAATAAATTAAATAAAATGTACATGACCAGGGTTCACCCTAGGTTTAGGGAGAACATGTTAGAATTGTAGTACTAAGACAACATCCTCAGCATCTCCAAGTTGTCTCTCCAATCCCAGAACTTCCATGTCAACTTCTTGTCCATCTTCTTTTATCATGATCCCTCCTTCACTGATTCTAATAGCCCAGTCACCAAGAGGAACCCACATTCAGCACTGTTGGTCCCTAATTCAGAGTTGTGTATTAGAATCCCTGACTGTAGAACTGGAAGATATAAAAGGTCAATGAATCCAACCCCATCATTGAACAGCTGAGGAAGCTGAGGCTTGGGGACATAAGCTACTTACTTAATTAAGATCACATCAGTAGACAACTGAGCTGAGATTTGAACTCAAGCAGCAGTGGAGTAGAGTAGGAGACACAGGTGCAGAGTTCAAGGATCAGCTCTGCCTTTATTCCCTGTGTGAAGCAGACAATTCTAAAACTTTAAATCAGTTCTCTCTCTGAGCCTCAGATTTCTGATCTATAAAAGGATGAGAGAACGTCTAATACCTTTCAGTTCTATTATTTTATGACTTCAGACCCCAGTGTCTGGTTTTTTTTCCCCTTGCTCCTAAGGCTCCCAACCTATATCAGGCAGGTTATGATCCCAATTCACAAATTAGTTAAATATTATTGTTGTTCAGTTGTTTGAGTTGTTTGAGTCATGTCTGACTCTTCGTGACCCCATTTGGGGTTTTTCTTGGTGAAGGCACTAGAGTAGTTAGTCATTTCCTTCTCCAGCTCTTTTAAAAGATAAGGAAACTGAGTCAAACAGATAATTTTGAGAAAGTCAGTCCTCAGGGTCACACAGCCAGTGAGTGTCTGAGACCAGATTTGAACATAGAAGGGTTTTTTTTTTTTTTTTGGTAAAAACAAACAAGCATTAGAAAATGCTTCCCCCTCAAAGCTAGTCTTTTCATCTGCCTCTAAAAAAGGGACAATGTTTCCTTTTTTCCATTCTCTGTCATCCAAATCTACAATTATTTTGTATTCCCTCATTACATTAATTTTATTTTGGTAAAAGAACAACAATTCCTCTTAGGATGCAAAACAACCCAGTGGGGGGGGGGGGAGCACCACAAATAGAGCTTAATTGCAGTAATTACTTATGTTAATTACATTTCAACTGATTATTTTTAAGATATATTTATTGAGTATGTTCAGCTTTCAGAGGTATCTATCGCTCTCTATCTTTGGAGGCTTCTCTGTACACACTCAGAATAATCAGCTCCCATTTGACACACAGTATAATCACTGCCTAATGAAATCTCAATTAAAATTGTATCTGAGACACTTCATTTTGGAGAGAAATTGAAAATAATTATATGATTCACAACTCCACATCAGGCAGGAGGGAATGCAACTATTTCTTGACTAACAGAAAAGGACATGCACAGATGACGCCTTTTTAAGTGCCTTCGGAAACCTGTTACAAAACATTATTGTACCTCAGCAGATGGCACGACGAGATGCCTTTTTATTTTTTTTTTAAATAGACAGCTCCCTTTCATATGCTGACTTGAGTGATTTTAGTTCTTATTATTGCTGTCATCTGTTAGAGACTTTAAAAAAAAAAAAAAAAAAAAAAGAGGAAAGGAAAGGAAAGCATGTGATTTTTCCATACAGTGAGAACATCAGCTTGGAGGCAGCTTTTGAGCAGCCTGTTTCATTTGCTGGGCAGCAAGATACAAGGGAATGCCATCTTCATTCAGAGCATCTGCTCAGTGCCCCATTGGTTATGCTGCCCTCCACCACCCCCCTTTCCCCTTTGCTTCATCTCCTTAAATCAAATAAATGTAGACACTGATCAAAGGTAGACTGATTCAAAGGTCTAGCAGTGTTCAGTGACACATCAGGTAGGGGCTTTGCTACTAGTCCTTTCAGGGTTCAAAAGGTTTTCCTTTCCCACTGTAGGGTTTCCATAATATTTTGATTCTTTCCTGAGGGGGCCACTTCTGCTGGAAGGGTACCTGTGGACAGCCCTGAAAGGTGAAACATCTTTGCCGGGAGCCTCTGTCCCTTAGCCTGCTGAGTTTTGGCGGGGACTACATACATCAGGCTCATTGAGGTCCCCTATGAGTCCTCGCTGGAGGAAACGGTTAACCACATTCTTCTGGTCTGTGTAATTTGCTGCTAAAGAATCCAACACGGTATAATAGAAAACAGCTGTTATAGAATCCACTCTTCCTGACTGGAGCTGGTCCTAATGTGGGATTTTAATTTTATCTCTTGATTGATAACACACTATTAGCTAGTATCCAGATTCTTAACTGCAGAATGACTCATAGGCAGGCTATTTTTAAGCTCCCTCCCAGATGGGTATCATTATGTCCATTGGTCCCTCAGAGTGGAAAGCCCATTCTCAATTTAGGCCACAATCTATGATAGAAGCACTTAACAATGCATTTGACACATGAAACAGGGAGATACTGACCTGGGTCAAATCACAAATCTTGCTCACAGTTAATCTGAGCAAATTGTGTAAACTGCCAAGCTAAAAGATAGGATGCAATGGTGGACAGAGAAATGGTCTTAGTCTTGCCTCTGACATTAACATGTGTCCATGGGCAAAATACTTACACTTTCATTAAACAATTCTCTATAATGACAAGTTGCAAGAGAAGAGGGGAGGGGACTATCATTAATACTAGAGAGACACCACAAGCAGTTCAGTGCTAAAGAAATCAGGAAATCATAGGTACAGAACTTACTGCTTCAACCAAAAAATAAACAAATGAATGAATTAGCAAATAGACAGACAGACAGGTAGACAAACAGAAAGACAAACAGGCAGGCAGGCAGGCAGGTAGGTAAATAGGTAGAGGAAGAAGTTTGATTTTATCAGAAGTGGAAAAAAGGATACAGACTTTGGATGTTGTAGAAAACTTGGGATTTGATCCCACAAAGCATATTTTATTTCATGAAAATGAAAAGATTCTTCTACCTTAGTCTTTTAGAAAGAAATATTTGGTGTGGAGTGCAGTAAAATGACCAGTAACCAATTTCACTAACCATTCAGGACTTGATTAAGGACCAACTAGCTCTTGAGATAGTGATAGCTATCTGGTAGAGACATTTGAAAAATAAAAGGGTATTAGACTTAGCACTAAATTAGCATTTTCCCATTGCACAGCAGACAATGAGCAACAATTTCCTGGAGGATTGCTATTTGGTGTGGCCATGGCAACTGTGCTCCACTTGCATCTCAAGCTGGCAAAATCCAGAAGAAGAATTCTTTTGATCAAGAGTTCTGGGCTAATGGAATTATCAGTAAGGCATATGGTGCTGAGGGGTGGAGGGGGGGTGGAGAATGACTGGGTTCAATTCAATAGAGGAAGTGATGGAAGCCTCTCAATTAATCCCAAACCAAACTTTTGAAAGCCCTGTTAAGTAAATGAGTGATTTATAAGGATTTAGAGAATATAACTTTAAATGATCAACATAAAAATATGTATCAGTCAGAGAGGCATGGTAGAAATATTCAGGCAGCATAGCATCATTAATGAGATATGTTTAAAAGACTCTGTTAAAGTCATTTTGAAATGACTTGCAAAGTCCAAAATCAAGCCTGAGTTTGAGATCTATCCCAATGGGAATTACAAGCAGAGCTGTAATTAGGACAGGGCAATAGAGAATTGCTCCAAGGCAATAATACTTGTAGTCCTTTTGTAGTGAAGAAGGAGAAGGAGAAGGAGAAGGAGAGGAGAAGGAGAAGGAGAAGGAGAAGGAGCAAAATTCCTCTGAACATAAATTCAAAATGTGATCAAGTACTTGGGATTTCTATTTGTATAAGGACCTAAAGCAATAAAGTTCATAAAATGATTGAAGAAAATAAGCATGAGAGATTAAATGTTAAGAAACACTAGGATAATGAGACAATTCACAAGGCTTTCACTGGGGGCTCTTTACTGTTAGCTTCAATCATGAAATTTCATAATAAGTTATACATTAACCTGTTTTCCATCCTTTATAGTGTAGCCAGGATGGTTTTTTGATTGTCCCCACACAAAGCCCTCAAATCTTCTAGCTCCTTGTTTTTGCCCTTGCTTCTTCTCTGTCTCTTAAAACTACATGTTGTCTTCAAAACTTTGTGGAAGCAACATCTTCAATCTGATATCTTGAATTATCTCCCAGATAATAAAGACCCCCCCCATACACACACATGAAAAAAAAATTGTATTGAGTGAATGTATTATCTATGTGTATTCTATTATATTTTTATGTACATATCCTTCTCTCATTGAAAACAGGAACTATTTACATGCCTAGTGCTTAGCACATAGTACATATTTAATAAATGCTTATTGGTTAAGTTGATTCTAAGCCATTTTCCTATCCTGTGCTTGATTTTGGAAATTAATGAAGCATGATACTATCATACTTTTTTTTCAAGAGATTCTAAAATCATTTCCTTAATTATTTGTGGATTTTCCTAAAAGAGCTGCTCCTTTGCCTTATTTCTCCAATCAGTTTGATATGGAAACCATTCCATTTTTTTCTTATCACTTTAAAGACAGATTGTCTGTATGTCTCTCATTTTTCTGACACTTCAGATCACCGGAGGTCTTGAAAGTAATTTTTGCCTTTCTAGATACACTTAAAATGATGATGGTTTTGCTGAAAATGACTGTAAAATAAAATAGAATAATCAACTTTTCATTTACTTTGTATGTATTTCATATTTGTATGTTGTTTCTTCTCTTAGAACATAACCTCCTTGAGAGCAAGAACTTATATTTTTGTGTAAATACAATCTTGGTTTAATGTTTGGCACAGACAATATTCAGCCTCCAATAAATACTTTTTGATGTGTGTGGACTATCTTAACTTGGAGTTTCCAGGACATCCTATCCTTTAATTCTCCTTTGAAAGAAAATAGTTTCCAAATAAAAATTATTTCTTTAAAAAGAACTATCAGAAAAACCCCTCAGTTCAAAATAAGATCTCTGAGAAATATATAGAATGAATACTGAAAGTGAAAAGAGGTTTGCAAAAACAACCAACCATCTCCAGAAGCAAAAAAATAGATAAAGAAAAGCTCTCACCTTCTTCAAAAAGTCCTAGCAAGGTCCCTAAACTAAGGAAGCAAACCTCATCTTTAGTTTCCAGTCATTATGGGAATACAAGCATACCTTTATCTTTCTTCACGTTCGGCTCCCCTACAGTGAAAAGCAGTTACAGAGTGACCATTTTTGTATTTTCATAAGCAGCCAGATGAAGTACTCACACAGACACCCTTTACATTTTATTCTGATCTGAGAAAGAATAAAGATTAAAAATTTATACTCTTTTAAAAAAATCTACTCCAAAAAGAATTCTGACAAATAGAGAGAAGGCAAAAAGCAAGAAACTTAGAGAAGGTCCCATCCTGAAAATGCATCCGGCTCTAACTTTCCTTCTTATTAAAGATGAATAATGTTACCTATAAAAAGTTAGGAACATTTTCTCTTCACTGTATCTTTAACATCAAACCAGTGCTACTTCAAATGGGGTCACTTTTCAGTGGCACAGACATCTCTCTGGAGATAGCCTTCTGACTAGATTCTGTGTATTTGTATTTAAAAACAAGGATATAATACTTTAGAGGTATCTAAGGAATAACATCCCAATGATGGATCAGCCATTCAGAATCACCAGAGCAGGTCTGGGTACTCATAATGCAAACATCCTAACATGACCTGACATCTTCATAGACAACATTTTTAACCTTAATAGTAATATAAAATAATGGCATTAGTTGGGGTTTAGATAAGCAGAGAGGCTCGATTTTTACTTTCTGGCTTAAAAAATAATAGGAGTAACTTTCCCTTGAGAAGACTGCAATACTGGAGTATGGAACATCTACTGTCTTCATGAGCATCAACCTGGGGATTTTGTGATAAAAATGGCAATATTAAGATCCTCCTGGGCTGCCTGTGAACTCTCTTCTAAATAAATTTTAATCTCCCAAGCCAACCTTAAACAAATCTAAAATGAGATCTCCTCCTAATCATGGCAAGTACACCTCAAGATGTGGGTTATTATCTTCATATTTTTAAAAAGCCCTACTGACTTAAAATTGATGATAGTCCACCTATCATCTCCTCCCCAAAACAAAGCCCACCAGCATGACTTGAATACATTTAAGAATGAAATGAGTGTAAAAAATTCAAACATATTAGAAAAATCTTTGAATAATTCAGTTAACAAGTCAGTCAGCCATAAGATGCAAATCCCCAACAAACCAGGGTTCATTAGCTAGTTGTTTGCTTTGTCTAAAACTATTCCAAAAATTCTGAATATACCTCTACATCCACATAACATAACCACTATTGTCACATAGTCCTTTCCTCATCCTCAACTTACATTTCTGAATGCCTTCTGAATAGGGTTCAAAATTCATTCCCGGTTTATACTATCAACATGGAGATGTATCTCTTCCATCTCCTGTCTCTGTTTATGCCAGCTTTCCCTCATGCCTCAAATTACTTCTTCCTCATCTCTGCTTTTTAGAACCTTTTGTTTCTTTTTAAGGCTCAGCTCAAGCATTTCCTTCCACCTGAAACTTCACTTGATTCTCTCCTTCCACTCTGTACTACTAGAACTATGCTCAAAAATTACTTTGTATCTATTTTGTTTTTTAAAAAAAAGTTTGTGAATGAATCAATTAATCTAATTGCCTTTATGTGCCAATCAATTAATCTGTGATTTTACTCATCCTGGTGATCATAGCACTCTGCCTTGGCTATCACTCCTATATATGTGTTGTCTTTCCCAATTGTAAAATGATTTCCTTGAAGGTAGGGATCCTCTTTCCTTGTGTATGACCCTAAAACTTATCACAGTATCTGGCACACAGTTACCATTTAAATATAGAATTTTTGTTTACTTGTTCATTTTCATTCATACATATATATATATACCATAGATGGCATTTGTTCCAGCTAGATTGTAAGCTCCCCAAGAACAGGACCTGTTTCACTCCCATATTTGTATCGCCAGCATCCAATAGAGTTCATACTGAATAAATGCTTGTTAGTGTTTGATTAAAGGAGCAGATTTAGAGATAGTGACATAAAAAAGAAATCTTGATTTCAGAAAAAGATTGGTAAAGTGTTCTTTCATTCTAGATGTGACCCTCCTGAGACTGACATTTATCTAATTCTCATCAGCTATTGCTTTGGGCTGTTTTTCAACTCATTTTTCCATAAAACATGTTTAGTTTTCAATAAAACACCACACTTTGCATTTATATTCTCAGTCCTATAGACTGGAATCCTTCTGCCAAAATAGAGAATTGCCATTATCTTCTAATACCTGATTATAAGATATTAGTTATTCTGGATTTCATGAGCAACAAGATGAAAGACTAAACATTTACTTTAATCCCCTTTACCTCTGAAACCTTTTTTAAACTAAAAATTATGAACTAAAGTTAAAGCTACTTCAGGGCTATTTGCCTTCATTCTTATTTTTCATCATTTCCCTTGATATTCAATTTTTTTTCAAATGAATTTTATTATTATTTTATCAATCTTTGTAAAATGTTTCCTTGACATTTGATTGACATAGTAACATAGAAGTTAATTTTGGTAGTATTGTAATTTTTTCATATTGGCATTGCCTACCCATGAGCATTGAATTCCTCTAGCAAGTTGTTTTTATTCCTTTTAGTAGTGTTTTGCAATTGTATTTACTCAAGTCTTTTGTGTACCTTGAAAAGTTGATTCCTAAGTATTTTATATGCTTTTTAATTATTTGAAATATTTATATTGTTGTTTTCTTGTATCTTATTATTATTGTGTTTTATTATCATTATATTATTTTAGTATATTTTATATATTATATTTAATTATATTATTATTAGTTTTATTGTCTTTATTATTACTTATAGAAATGCTATTGGATTTTAAGGATTTATTTTCTAGCCTACAATCTTGCTGAAGCTATTAATTTTCGCAATTAATATCTTTGCTGATTTCCTGGGATGTTCCAAGTAAACCATCATATATCATCAGCAAACAGAGAAAGCTTTATCTCCTTTTTAACTATTTTTATTCCTTTAATTTCTTTCTCTTGTTTCACTGCTACTGCTTGCATATTAAATAATAGGGATGAGAGTGACCATCCTTGTCTTAATGTCTGTTCTTATTGGAAAAGATTCTGGGGTCTCCTCATTACATATAATGCTTTGCTTTGGTTTTAGTTACTTTTTAATTACATTTTAAATGATTCCTCTTATGCCTGTACTTTGTAGAATTTTTAGCATGAAAGAATATTGTACTTTATCAAAGGCTTTTATGCATTTATTGATGTTATTTTGTTGTTGTTTTTTATGTTGGGTTTTTAATATGATTATTTATGTTGGTTATTTTCCTTTTATATATTTTAATATTTTGAACATTATGAAAATCTCTCTAAATCTTTCTCTTTGAAATTCTCCAAAATCTCTCTATCCTCCCTTCCCCTATCCACTGAGAAGGCAAACAATATGATACCAATTATACTCCATGAAGTCATCAGCCATGCTGCCAAAAAAACAAGAAAAATAAAATAACTCCAGTACAGACAAAATTAATGTTCCTAGAGTAAAAGCAAAAAGAAAAAAAAAAAAGAAAATTCAATAAATTTCTCTTGTATTTAAGATATACAGTCAATAAGTGCATAGTGATCAAAGAATATAAACAAAGAATTATTTTAAAGAACTGCAAAACAATTGCAACTATATAAAAATGTTTTAAAGAATTAATAAGAGAAATGTAAATAAAAACAACTCTGAGATTGCAATTTATACTCTGAAAAATGGCAAATATGATGGAAAATATAGCAATTTCAATCTTAGAGGGATTGTGTAATGATAAACACATTAATTCACTGGTTGAACTTTGAAATGATATAATCATTTTGGAATTATGCAAATAAAGTGACTAAAATTTCCATATCCTTTAAACCAGAAATTTTATTATTGACCTCTTATTCCAAGAAAGTCACCAGATAAGGGAGACCCTTATCTACATCAAAATATTTTTAACAGCTCTTTTTGTGATACTCAGAATTGGAAACACAATAGATATCCATCAATTGGAGAATGCTGAAAAAAAATTGTGGTACACAATTGTAATGGAATATTGCTGTGCTATGAGAAATGATGTGTGTGATGAATACAAAAAAGCATGTAAAAATCTATAAGAACTGATGTAAGTGAAATAAGCACGGCCAAGAAAACAATATAGATAGCACTTACAACTTTTTTCAATGTAATGGCCATATGTGCTGATTTTTTCCCCTCTTTAAATAATACTATTTGTTATGTGGGAAGACTCTCTGTGAACTGGAAGGGGAGATATATTTGGGGAAATTATGATGACATAAGAAATGGAACACATCAATAAAAACTTTTAATATTGAGATAGATAGATAGATAATGTTACTGATGATATGCCTTTCTTTTTTTCTGATTATTTCCCTTCATTCAAATTGTACAGCAAAACAACTAACAAAAAAACTAATCAGATCGCTTGCCTTTCCTTTTCTTCAAAGTCTGATTCTATGGAGTATCTTTCCCTCCTAAGTATCTTCCTATGATGCATACAATGGGCATTAACTTTAGCTATTAATTGATAAATGCAAACTACAAGAGAACAGATTTGGGAACAGATTGTAAGGCATATAATAAAATCATTAAAAACCCTTCTAGTCAGAAATGATTTTTGTGTGTATGTGAATCTGGTGCTTTGGGACCTCTGAATTAGGCTGAGAGAAGCCTATTTATCCTCATTGTGAAGAAATGGGATGCTTCTTTGGCAGTAATTGCAAGTTGTTGATGAAGCCTTTCAAAATGGAATAATGAGAGGGAGACAGCTTCTTATAAGGGTGCTCTTTGCTATTAGAGAATTTTGAAACAACTCTCTCTGTTTTTAATATATTTCTAGATGGGTAGTTGAGATCTCCTCTCACCTGCTCATCTAGGACTTACTTCTACTTGTCTCAACTGGGAAAGGTAGATAGGAGGGTGTGAGAATAAATAAACACCAAGGAGACAAGGAAGAGAATAAGCATTTATTAAGCATCTACAATTTGCCAAGCACTGTACTAATACTTTACACATACTATAATTTCTTGAAAACTAAAGCTTGCTGTATGAACTGCCCAGAACATTGGATGATGGGTATTTGTAAAATACCAAGTTGAGGAGAGTCAAGTATAACATGATATGCAGGGTTGTGTAAACTACCATTAAATGGGAAGCTTCTACAAGTCAGAAGAATTCCATGGGAAATATGAGAAGATTATATGAAATAAAAATTGAAAACTGAATGGCTGGATAGAGCCCAGAAATCATGGAAGATTTCTAGAATTTTAGATCTAAAAGACATATTTTTATTCAAGACAATGTTTTGCACAAAATAGGCATTAAAATGATTGCTGAAGAAATCAGTGAATCTAATTCAATATTCAATCCTTTAACTTCATTGATATGGTGTGTCATAGTGGGTATGTTACATGTTAAAATAATTGTTAATAGCAAATTAGATACTAGAACCCAAGGTTTCCTCATTTTCTTTTGTTTGACTTTCTACTCCACCTGGTGAATTTACTTCCACAAAACTATTGCAAAATAATACAAAAATTAAAAAAAAAAAACTTAAGTATTAAATTTACCAAACTATATGTAATGATTTTGCAGAAAAGGTAAGAAAAAAATGGTTCTTGGGGAGCTATTCCTGGAATATTTGTTAACTTGGAGAGACAGTATGGTAGAGTGAAAATATGATACCCTAGATTTAAAGTGAGAGACTTCAGTTTGAGACCTTGCTGAGAGCAAAACCATTAATCACTCTGACCCTCAGGTCACCCGTTTGTAAAATGGGGATATTAATCATAGAATATATATACTTTTTTAATTCTGAGAGTTTGAAAATTATACGATGATCTATTCTGATGGACATGGCTCTCTTCAACAATGAGATGATTCAGACTAGTTTCAATGGTTTAGTGATGAAAAGAGTCATCTACACTCAAAAAGCGGCCTGTGGGAATTGAGTATAGATCACAACATAGCATTTTCACTCTTTTTGTTGTTGTTTGCTTGCATTTTATTTTCTTTCTCATTTTTTCCTGGTTTGATTTGATTTTTCTTGTGCAGCAAGATAACTGCGTAGATAAGTATGCATATATTGGATTTACTATATATTTCTACCATGTTTAACATAAAAAAGAAGTGGGATTTGAACCCGGGTCCTTTGACTGCAGAATCAGTTTATACTATGTAATTTCTCAGGGAAGGTGTCATAAGGTTTTATTAGAGTTGGACTTTAAAAGATAGTAAGGATTTTCTCATCTGTAAATTGAGGAGGTAAAAAAAATAAATCTCTAAAGCTCTTTCCAGGAAAATATATATATATATATATAAACTGGGTAATCAAAAAAAAAAAAAAATTCTGAGAATTTGGTGGAAGGAAGATTTGACTTCCTAGATATAAAATGAGAAGTCTTGATTTTGAGGGCCTGCTATTAATCTTTCTGACCTCAGTTTATTCATTGGTAGAATGGGGATATTAATATTTGCATGATATCCTTCTCGGGGATATTTCTTTCTCAGGATTATTATGAAGAAATATTATAAAGAAAGAAGAAAACACAATGTGAAATATAAAATGCAATGTAACTTTTTTCTGTGTTCTCCATGGACCAAGTCTAATGTTTCATCATGGGATCTTTGAGTTTTCACATGCTAGAATCATATTAAGGTAATTATGGTTCTTTTTGAAATATTTATTATTAATGAATAATTTATAATTATTCTTAGCATAGAGTATAAAGTGCTTACTTTGAAATCAGAATCAGAAAGACATGAGTTCAAGTCCATTTATGAGACATTCTTATTATATGACTCTAGGCAATTCTTTAACCTTTCAGCATCCCCAGGAAACTTTTTAAGAACCTAAGTTTCAGAACAATTGTTCAGTAACAAAAACAGGAGTTTTTTCATAGAGAATCATCTATGCCATTGAAATCATAGGTTTTAATATTATTACATAAAAAAATTCAAAAGATCAATGAAGGTTTAAAAATGAAAGTTAAAGGAAGATAAGCAAATCAGAATTTTAAAATACCCACAATATAAACTAAATAATAATTAAGAAATAAAAAGATTTCTTTTTATAAAGAGAGAGTGAATCCATTCCATTTGACCATCTTAGTGCTGAGGGTGCAACAGGGGAGGGAAAAATGCAAATATTTGGAAAAACTCAAAGATGCTATTACCAAGGGTAAATGTGAAAATGCCACTTTTGACCCACACTCTTACTTTCCCATATCTGTAAAAGCTTTATGAAAATAATGTACAGGTTAATTGAAACCATCCTGGAAGAAAGGATGAGAAGACAGTAGGAAGACTTTTACAAATTTGATTCCATAACAGACTATTTCTTTCCATCCAGCCTCAGGAATGAAAACAAGGGATAGAAACTACACGATCCACTTTTATTCTTTCTTTGATAGAACAAAAAGCCACATAAAATGCTCTCTTCTTACAAGATGCCTACCATGCACATGTCAAAGTTATATAATATAATTTTAATAACAATAATAATAATAATAGCTAACACTTATATGACATTTTGATCAGATGCAATGGAGAGAGTTCCAGGTTTGGAGACAGGAAGATTCAAGTTTAAATCTAGGTTCAGACACTTACTAACTGGGTGACCCTAGGCAAATTACTTACCTCTATTTGCTTCAGTTTCCTCATCTGTAAAATGAGCTGAGAATGGAAATGGTAAATCATTCCAGTATCTTTGCCTAGAAAATCCCAAAAGGGATCACAGAACAGGGCATCACTAAAAATTACTAAACTATAAAAAATATAGCACTTTAAAGTTAGCAAAGCACTTTATAAATATTATCCCATTTTATTTTCACAACAATCTTGGGAAGAAGGTACTATTATAATCCTCATTTTACACATGCACTAATAAATGGCAAAGGCTAGATTTTAACTCAGATCTTCCTAACTCCAGGTCTAGGGCTGTATCTACCTGCTAAAATGATGTGAGTCTTTGAAAAATACAATGATTGAGATAAACTTTGTTTGATAATCATGCTCTGTTATTGATAGCAAACAAGATCCAAAACATGTGTTCCCTAAGGATGTCTGAAACCATCAGGAGGATATACAGTATTTATTCCAAATAGAATAAGAATTCTCTATGGATGGTAAAATCCTCCAGATGTTTCTGTTTGCATAAAATATTATGCTGAGTACATCAAGTATCTGAATATTTCAGAGCTTCCTAAATGAGATATTTAATTGTTCAAAAGTGTTTAGCCTAATTATCTAAACAGGAACAACCCAGTTGTAGAAAAATGCCTATTATTTAAGGAAATTTGATTCCATAATAATTTATTAAATGCTTATAATGGGTTAGGTACTTTGAAATACAAAGACCAAAAAAAAAAAGATAGTCTCTATATAATAACAAGCAGAACAGAGAGATTATTGGGTCTGGATTCTAGAAGACCTGAGTTCAAATCCAGCCTCAGATTCTGGGCAAGTCATTTAACAGTCTTAATTTCCCCAACTGTAAAATGGGAGTGATAATTGTAACTACTTCACAAGATTACTGTAAGAATCAAATGAGATAGATATTTGTAAATTATTTAGCATGGTTTCTGGCAATTAGTAGGTATTTTTAAATCTTATTCCCTTCTCCCTTCCCCTCCCTCCCAATAACCTTATACTATGTATACAAAGTTGGATGGGCAACCCCTATAGCTGTTACATCAGTGAAAATGTCACTAATAAGCAATTATTTATGTCTAAAATTAAGTAAAAGAACAATAGTGGGCTAGACTGCTTTTGAGAAATTGTAGGATTTTTAATGTCTTAACTCTTCTGCCTGAAATAAAGGCTTATATTTTTAATATCAATATTCTCCCAGCAATAGCTGCATGGCTGCAAGCTATGGAATATTATGGTCTCTACATGGGTAACAATAAGTAGGTGGCATCTTGGATAGAGCAGTGAGCATGGAACCAACAAGATTTTGTGAACTCAAATCTAGTTTCAGACACTTACTAGCTATGTGATCCTGAACAAGTCATTTAGCCCTGCTTACCTCAGTTTCAAATCTGTAAAATGAGATGGAGAAAGAAGTGATAAATCACTTCAATATCTTTGCCAAAAAAAAAAAATCCTACACAGATCACAAAGAGCCATTCACAGCTGAAACAATTGAATAACAATAACCACAATAAAGTACTTTAAAGTCTGCAAAGCATTATGTTATCTTGATTCAGAATTTGTTGAAGATGATGTGGAAGATGAAATGATAACTTGTAGCTGAATTACAATATGTATCTTTGGAAGGAGACATCTTGATCAAAATATCAAAGAATTCTCAATATCATTTTTCTGAATTTTTTTAAATATACATTTTGGCTTTGTTTATTTTTTCTCTTTTTCTCCTTTTTTCTTTCCTAAAATTTTTATTTGTTATAAGGGATGGCCCTCGGGGGAAATTTAGCTGAAATAAAAAAATATATAGCATTGAAAATTTATATTAAAAGGTAGCACTCATCTGAATTTTCTTTTAATCTAGTTCTTTGAATTCATCAATTGTGTAGATTCTCAACACACTCACAATTTTTGTCTTTAAAGAATTGCCTGAGGCACTGAGAGATTAAGTAAATTCCTCAGTATCAAAGAGCTAATATGTGTCAGCATTAGAATTTGAACCTAACTCTGACTTAGAAGCTAGCCTCTTGTGTGTTACTCCATGCTTCTTCGCATTGCTGAAGTTACTCATTTCCACATCTTCTCTCAAAGTCTCTTTGGAGAAACTGGGAATTGATTGTGAGACTTGGGAGACACTGGCCTGGACTGTTCAGCAGCATGGATCCACATCACAGATGTCTCTATGCTCTATAAGCAGAGCAGAATTATAGCAGCTCAAAAGAAATATGCAATGCACAAATTTAGAGACATCTTCACTCAAAATATTCATATGGATTATTTGTGCCCGACCTGTCATAGAGCTTTCTGAGCTCTGATCAGCCATAGCTGGACATATTGTATCTTGATCCCAACATATTGGTGTCTTTTGGATACTCCTGAAGCACAAAAAAACAACTAACCAAAACTCTAGATGAAAAATTATATTACAAAGACATGGGATTAGAATTACACAGAATAAGAAGGCATGAATGAATTGTGACTTGCATCAGAGAAGTGGATATTGTCATTTATAGGATCCTGGGTTCATTGAAAATATGTGATTAAAATCTTTCCCTCTATTGTCATATTCTAAGGGAAAACATTTCTTCACCAACATAAATGAGAAAATAATCAATCATGTTTCCTTTCCTTCTTTAGAACTTTACCCTCACAAGTGTCTGTTGTCCTCATTAAGGATGGAAAAGTATGCATGGAAGATGAAATTGCGGCTGTTGATTGATTGATTAAATTCCCAAATGAGTTGGGAAATATGTCCACCCTTTATTAAAGTTAGAGCATCTCCATTCCCCACCTTCCCTAAAGTTAGGAAAACTGAAGCCAGAGTTCCTCTTAGAGCATTTCCCTTGATGTTTGTGATTACAAGTTAGGCTATTAAATGCATAGCTTTCTAGAAGGCCATAAAATGTGGCAAAGTTAATGCCTCTCTTAGGACCTTCCGTTCTGCATTTCCTGACTCTTGTGGGTTTAAATTTGTAACCTATCATTGCACTCAAGTAACTTTTGCACTTAATTCTCTTGGATTTTTTTTTTAAGATGCAACTGCCAACATTTCACAAGGCTCACTTTCCAGCAGCTGTTGCTCACTAGGGTGAACAGCTGGGGTACCAGCACCTCTCTGCCTCTCTTGTTGTATAAGTGGAGAGAAAAACGAGACAGTAATGTAGTACAGATTCACCCCATTTCTACATCATTGGGACTTTTTTTTTTTTTATCTTTTAACCCTCTTGTAGCTACATCCTATTGTTTCTCAAGAGCTACTTTTATTTATGGGATAATGGATTAGATTGCATTTTGACTCTAGGCCTTTTTTTTTTTCCTGAGGCAATTGGGGTTAAGTGACTTGCCCAAGGTCACACAGCCAGGAAGTGTTAAGTATCTGAAGTAAGATTTGAACTCAGGTCCTCCTAACTTCAGGGCTGGTGTTCTATCCACTGCACCACTTAGCTGCCCCAGACTTTAGGCCTTCTTAAAAAAGACTTTGAGAAATAAAAAAGAAGCCCCATTATTTACTTCCCAATTTCAGAACATCTAACTTATTATGTTTAGTTCTGGGAGGACATTTCAAGGGAGGACAATGATCATCTGTAGAAGATCCAAAGGACAACAATGAGCATGACAAAGGTATTTCAACTAATGTCATGGAAGGGTCAGTTGAAGAAACTGGGTTAAACTTAAGCTTAAAGAGATTAAGAGAAGATATAATAGCCATAATCCTACTATAGAACAACAATAATAATAAATATGATGATGATGATTTTAGTATCCATATTAGGATTTGCAAGGTACTCTATAAATGTTGTGCCTTTTTACACTCTCACTAATTTTAGAAGGTAGGTGCTACTATTATCCCCATTTTACAAATTTACAGGCAATTATATAGAAGTTAAGTAACTTGCACAAAGGCACAGAGCTAATAAGTGTCTATTTGAACTCAGTTCTTTCTGATTCCAGGCCCAATTTTCTTTTCTTTTTTGCTGTAATAATAGCTGTTTAATTTTCAAAATACACACAAAGATAGTTTTCAATATTCACCCTTGCAAAGCCCTGTGTTCCAAATTTTCCTCCCTTTCTTCCCTCCACCCATAGACAGCAAGTAATCCAATATAGATTAAACATGTGCAATTCTTCTAAATATATTTCCACATTCATAATGCTGTGCAAGAAAAATCAAATCAAAAAGGAAACAAAAAATGAGAAAAAAAAAAACCAAGCAAGTAAAAAACAACAAAAGGTAAAACTACTATGTTGTGATCCACATTGTTTCCAAAATCCTCTTTCTGAATGCAGATGGCTCTCTTCATCACACATCTATTGGAATTGGCCTTAATCATCTCCCTGTTGAGAAGAGCCAAGTCCATCACAGTTGATCATCATATAATCTCGTTGCAGTGTACAATATTCTCTTGGTTCTACTCACTACACTTATCATTAATTCATGTAAGTCTCTCCAGGCCTTTTTGAAATCATCCTGCTCATCATTTCTTTTAGAACAATAATATTCCATTACATTCATATTCCATAACTTATTCCAAGCCCAGTTTTTTACATACTGAAACAGATAGAAGCTTCAATAAAAACTTACATTTACATAGCACTCTTAGGTTTACATAGTGTTCTCCCCCACACAAACCCCTTGGGCTGCAAAATACAAAAAATATAATCACATTTGACAGATGAAGAAACTGAGACTATCAGGCTAAGTGATTCACTTGTGGTTGCTCAGTTGGTAAAAGGGGAAGCTGGAATTTGAAAGCAAATCTTCTGATGACAAATCTAGCTTTTTTTTCCCACCATATTTTGTTGCCTGTCCTGGCAGCAGTTGGTGTTCTTAGTGATTACCTCAATTATTAAGAAAATGTCAAACCATGGTTGGTATTCTTTTAATGGGACAAGGAAATAGACCTTGAATTTTAGAAAGTTTTCATTTCAAAAGTTAATTAAGAAAATGTATTAACCATATATAAGGAGATAGGCACTGTGTTAGACATAAAGGGTATAGTACAAAAATAAAAGAATCTGTCCTTCCAGCAGCTTACATTCTATGGGAAGAGACAGAATGTATGCATATATAAATTAAGTATATACTAACTATTATAAGACATTTTAAATGCAAGACAATCCATCCCAAATAATTAAAACCATAATATTTGGGGACTAGGAGTTTAAAATTTGTTTTTTTTTTTTTTTAAATCTACTTGGAACTATAGAACTATAGAAATTCAGAATTGTAACCTCAGTGATTATATAATCCAATCTATGTCTATTATGGAGCTCCCTATATAACCTATCCAATAAATGCATAGATAGGTTTTGCTTGAAGAATTCCAGTTAGGTACAACCTACTGCACCTAAGGCAACCATTCTAGATATCCCTGTTTTTCACATTAAGCCTAAATTTCCTTTTTTCTCTCTTTTACCTATTACTCTAAGTTCTACTTTATAGAATCAGTCAGAACAAGTTTCATCTCTCTTCTATAACATAGCTTTCCTTGAAAACAGCTATTGTGTCTTCTCTGAATTTTATCTTCTTCAGAATAAACATCCACAGTTCCTTCAACTTATCATCAAACAGCAGGCTCTCAAGTCCCTCAGCCTTGCTAATTACCCTTTTCTGGAAACTTTCCAGCAGATCTGTTTCCTTCCTAAAACATGGCACCCAGACCTAGATATTACTACTCACAGCAAGGTAGAGTAGGATTATTATTCCCTAATTCTCAGAGTAATCAAATTTTAGAATTAAAAGATCATCTCATTTAGAGACTCCTAATTTGGGCTTCATTAATTTTTTTAATATCTTGATAACTGTGCTTCAATATAGTTTCTTTTATAATCCTAAGTATTTTATTTTGTTCATTTAAAAATATTATTCTGAAAATGGATTCACAGATTTCATAGATGGCCAAGAGGGTCCATGATATATAAAGGTTAAGAACCCCTGATATAGCATAACCCCCTTACTTTACAGGAGGGGAAACCAAGATCCAAAAAAAGCAATGGCTTCACATTTCCACAGCTAGTTAGTGGCAGAGCCACCACTACAACACTTGAATATTATCATAAATTACTGAACAGTTGGTACCAATATAGAAAAAAAAAAATCATAAAAGGACTGAGTTGCCAAAAGATAAGAAAATAGGAATATTTTCTTAAACTGGAGATGTGATAACAGCATCTTTCAACCTTCTACATGTTCATTTCCTTTTTTTTCCCTCAGAATTCTTGTAACTCTCTATCCAGGGCACTCTCTGACAATGAAGGCAATAAAACCGAGGGAAGTTTATTCTTTACATTTACATGAGAAGCAGACCAAAACCCCTCCATGCATCATCAATCAGAGCAAATTAATTCTGGCCTCCCCCCCTCCCCTGCCAGCTTTCAACATTAGAGAGATTTAAACCATAAGACAAAATCAAATGACAGATAAGCATCTCAATCAGTACTGGTATCTTAACCACTATAGACACAACCCTGGCCATGGTGATGCATTATACATATTTTGTGTCGCCTCTGTCTGCCGGGTTTGTCAGACCTCAGATTCCTTTAGCACTTAAACTGCTGTCATCCCAATAATGTTATTCATTGTTAGTGATGACTCCCTGTGCTATATCACAAATGCGGGACGTGACGCATACAGTATGGGGAAGGAATTGTCAGGATAATATCTTCTACTCTTCTGTGAGCAATTATTTGCTTCCCTTGATTTTCAGTAATTTTTCTCTCTCCTCCAACTCCACCTTCCATGAACCAAACAAACACCTAGTTAACATGCCAGATATATTTTGTCATTACATTTTTATTCTCTTCACTTCAGGGGCTAGAAATATCAGTATGAAATCTAGAAAACACAGTCTTCCTTTCCTAAAGTGTGAGTAGGAGTAGCATTTTTTTTCCTTGGATGTCACCGTGTTATAAAATACAATGTTTTTCTTGGAAGGAGGAAAAGTTCAGGTGTGTGATTTCATCAGGACTGGGAATTCCTGGTGTGGATATAACTTCTACAAATAAAGATCAATACATTAATAGCAGAACTTCTTAAATTTTTTCCATTCACAACTCCTTTTCACCTGAAAAATTTTGATATGACACTGGGTATGTAGATATAGATGTAGGTATGTAAAATAGGTATACAAATCAAACATTTATTGATAATAAATCATAATTTTAAGATCTCCATATTCAGCTATGAAACAATTTAAGAGGAAGGCATCTAGAGTAGCCTAGGGCATTGAGAGGTTGTGATTGCAGACAGAATTAAAATATGTCTGAAATAAAATTTAAACCCAGGCCTCCTGACTTCAAAGCTAGCTGTCTATCTACAAACTGCCATGATAGAAACATTATTTTGAACTCCCACAGACAGGAAATTTTGATGCAGATATTTAGGGTTTTTGAAGTGAAGAATTAAACATAGGTCTTTGAGTCTCTAAGACCAGGCATTTATCAATGATGCTATGAAGCCTCTCATCATTATACTGAATTAAGGGAAAGGTAGAAGTGACTCTCCTCCCACTTCCCATTCAACCACTTCCCATTCAATCACTTCCACCTCCCACTCACATTCAACAGGCTTATTACATTGGGTACTTAACTTACATACAAAACACCATGCCAGGAAGTGAAGGAATTATAAAGATAAATAAGATATAGCCCCTTTCTTTTATGTTCAAAGTCATAATGTCAGTGAGTAGATTGGCAATAGGCCCAAACAGTAGAACAACTGAGGAGTGCAAGTCAGACATGATTGGATTTCCAGGACCTACATAGCATAGTGCTTGTGGGGACATAGCATTTGACCAAGAACAGTCATTGTCCTTTCTTGGCTTTATATATTTTGTTCCTCAGAACAACTCCCACAATCAAGTTACCTTAGGCATTATCATCCCTATTTCATAGATGAAAAGATTGACTTGCTCATGATCCCATAACTAATGATTGACAGGGACATGAGTCAAACCCAGGATTTCTGGATCTTAAACTAAGATACCAAAGCTGCTTATGAACAATATTTTCTATTGATGGATTTACTTAACTACAATGATCTTCCCTAGCAGGAAGATCACTTCACCACATTCAAATTCTGCCTCAGACACTTACTAGTAACTCTAAGGTAATTCATTTAACTTCTCTGTGCCTCAGTTTCTTCATCAGAAAAATAGGCATAAATAATAGCATTCATCTCACAAGGTTGTTATGAGGCTCAAATTGAGTAATTTGCAAACTTTAAAGTGCCAAAGGAAGGCTACTCATCCTACAAAGTCAAATGCATTTTGAAATGGGTAACTAGAGCCAACTTGAACAGACTTACAAAAACCTATTGTAAAAATTTTGTTTTATTGATTGTTTAGATTTAAGTGATGGAGAATCTGTTAATAATACAGATTAAATTTAAGTGTGTCATATGTGTTTTTTTAATCAGAGAGCTGATTGTTAAATGCTAACTTATGAGAACATACCAATGAAGGTCTGATCAGAGTGTGGAAATGGGAAAACAGAGATCCACTTACAACTATAAATCTGAGAGAATGAGGTTCACATATGGCATCAGAAACAGGGATATTAGGGAAAAGATACTCCCATAATGGGAACCAACACCAGACCTACAGAACTGACTGGAAGCAGACCTATAACCAGGGCAGCATGATCAGGGCTTTGCTCCAAGGTCTCGGTATTTAAAAGGGGCTGGCAGCACTCATGGTGCCTTGGCAGCTTAGCAACAACAGGACTAACTCCTTAGCTAGAATAATTAGTTAAAAGGGAAAGGCACCAGTGAGTTCCTACCTATTCTGGCCACACCCTGCTCCCACCACCAGCAACAGAAGACTTGGGGTCTTCCTGGTCTTCCTGATGTGCAGTCTATAGTCCTGACAAACACCCCTTCCCTCCCTAAGAACTGAATTTGTCTCTTTAAAGTTTAGTTTGAGAGCATGTTTTGTTGGCTCCAAGCAAGAAAAGTGACTAGTTAAAACTCTTATTGAAAGAACAGGGAGAAGGGGAGTAGACAAAGCAGATGTTTAAGAGAAGAGCACTGCTCCAGCTATCAGGGGGAAGGACCAGTTTTCTCCATGGTTAGTCTTGACTATCCACATCAAAATAAATCATAGAGTCTCACAAAATAATTGGAAAAACAAATATAAAGTAGCCTATGTGGGGCGGATCTTAGTTTTGAGAAGATGTCTGGCATTTTCCAAAAAAGGGGAACATTTGTGATTAGGAAAGGCAATCCCTGAAATGAAAAAGGTTTTTTTAATTTTTTTTCATTAGAACTCTACGTGAGGAGCTGATATAAGTGTATGTCTTATATCACTCCATGTTTCCTACAACTACATTTTATACTATTTAAATCTGATGCTATGCAGCATTTTTTTTTATTTCAACTGGGGAGCTGCTCAGTAGTGGAGGCCAGCTAGTGTTATTTCAATTCAGCCCCAGTGGTTAAACTGAACTGTCTGACTAGAAAGCAGTGCTTTGGGGAAGAAACCTTAGAGCACTCAGCAATTCCCCTTTTTCCAGTGCTCCAAAGCCAACTTCAGCAAAATACCTAACCCACCTGTACCCAGGGGGCTGTGAACAGCCCTGACATTCAGAACAATTCATGGTTTGCCAAAATGCCTTGGCGCATCTGTGCTGAAAATGAGATCCAAGTGTTTCAGACAATGTGCTCTCTCGAGTTCCATATTATCCCACATTTTATTTTATTTATAAACGGAAAAGCGATTTATAGTTCCAGTGTGAAATCCGAAGAAGGGGGACGTGCATTTGGCATTCACATAAGGTCAGGCAGCAGTACACCACAACAAACAATGGAGAAATCAGAGAACAAAGAACTGGGGGTCTATGTGGATTTCCTTCACCCCATCCACCCCCCTTGTTATATACAGTATTAATAATAAACTCAGTGGGACCTTCCCATAATGCATGCCCTGTTACAAAGGCAGCATGACCACATAATAATCCTCCCTTATCCCCTCCCCACATCATAGAAGAGAAAAAAGCCATTAGCAATAGGTTTCAAATTAGTAAGCTCAAGAGAACAAGGATTTAAAGAGAAAAAAATAAAGAAAAGATTTATAACCATCCTCTTCTGGGTTGAAGGTCTATTCCCTAGTTCCTTTTTCCCTTATGTTCAAATAAAGGCCTTAGTTTCCTCAAATGTGGAAATGAAAGGGTGGTACTAGATGGATTCAGACATCTATCCAAGCTCTAAATCTATATTCCTATGTATGAAGGATAATTTCAAAACAAAACAAAACACAAGATTCAGTGTACCCTAGCTCCAAACTGATTTAAAACCATAATGTAGCATGATACATAGGCTGAGAGGAGAGTAATGGACTGAGAGGAAATCCTTGGCCCAGTTAAGCTCTGTTGCTGGCAGGTTTTCTGGGCAAAGTTGGACAGAGTAATTATTTTTTTTTCTTTTTTGCCTTTCTGAAACACTTCCATACTCAGTCATACCTTAGCAAAATTAACAGAAAATCTGGCAGCTCTTTTACTAACTGGTTACAAAGCTCCAGGACATTCACATAGCTTCTCCAAGCCTCAGTTTCTTTGGCTGTCAAATCAGGGTATTAGTTTAGATGGCATCTAAGATCCACTGCAGCTTTTGATTTTCCAATTTTTCAAATCCCTTTCTGTTTAGATTTTTTACTTCTCAAAAGGGCACATGGAAGACATTTAGAACTGTAACCATCTCAGAGCCAATGTGGCTCTCCCCCAAGGTGATGACATGGAAAGGAAGGAAACACTACTCCCCCCAAAACCACCACCCCCATGCTTGCTTCCCCATGAAACCTCTCCACCACTCCTTCTTGGACAGTCTTCCTATTCTTTTCTACAACTGACTTTGCCAAGGGTCTAGGTATGGCTTTGAGGTATTCTTAGGGGCCTAATGAGTAAGTAATTTCTCCAATTAAAAAAAAAAAGCAAAAAATTCAGAGAACCTATAATTTCAAGGAACTTAGAAAAGTTGATACACACACAGAGATACACACATTTAATTGTATATTTGTGTGTGACCCTTTGCTGTATACTTCACAGTACATACACTTTGCTGATTTCTGCTCTAGAATAAAAGGGTTAGGGGAAGTGCTCTAAACTTGAGATGAGTGAGGAACAAATGAATACTTCTTCTATTGGGATTTCATTGTATAGGAATGAAACAATGAACAGTATAGCTCTACTTCCTTTCCCCAAATGCACAAAGTACAATGGTACTTTATGGTACAAAAGTGCTAGAATTTTTTGTTCATGTGTTTGTTTAAGAAAAAAAGGGGGAAAAAAAACCAGTTAGGAAGGATAATGGATATAGCCTTGGGCCTGAAATTAGGAGAACCCAAATTCAAATCCTGCCTCAGGCATCTACTAACTGTGTAACCTGGACAAGTCATTTCACCTGTTTGCCTCAATTTTCTCATGTAAAAAAGAAAAATAATAGCATCTACTTTCTACCGTGGTTATAAGGATAAAATGAGATAATATTTATGAAGCGATTTACAAATTTTAAAGCACTATATTAATGTTAGTTATCATCATCATTAGTAAAAAGACTTCTAATGTATTGGCCCCTTCAATAAATTTAATATCTCAATTGCAAAGGACAAAAAAGACTAGCTACAAGTCAAATTGTTCATATTGCAAACTCCCTTTGTCTCCAATATATAGCCATTCATCTTATGATCTGAAGACCTGTGATAAGGAAGAACCTACTTCCTAAGAGATCCCATTCCGCTTTTTAGAAGCTCTCATTATTACAAAATTTTTCTTAATATTTATTTAAATCCCACCATTTGTTGCTTATTTTGTCTTTTGGGGCCAAGAAATACAAGATGAATCTGGAGATAAGGTTATATCATGTACTGGAAAGAGCTTTGGCCTTTAAATCAGTAACTATCTCTGAACCTGAGTTTTCTCAAAAATAAAATGAACATAATGATGGCTATATTATGTACTTTACTGAGCCCACTTGCTGTGAAGATAAAATAAAATCGAGTCTCTGTGTATAGATTTTTGCATACCTTAAAGTGCTACATAAATGTCAGCTATTATTCTATTTAACTCTCCAGATACTTAAAGTCATAATGTCCCCTGTAAGATTTCTGAAGGCAAAACATTTCTTGTTCTTTCAACTGATGGTTATATGGCATGGCCTTAAGACCCTTCACTGTAGAGATAGCTAAATGATATAATAGATGTAATCCTGGACCTAGAATTAGGAAGAACTGCATTCAAATACAGCTCAGGTATTTATTAGTTATATAGCCTTAATCAAGTCACTTAACTTCTGTCTGCCTCAGTTTCCTCATCTCTAAGATGGGGATAAAAATAGTACCTACCTCCCAACATTAATATGACAATCAAATGAGACATTGTAAAGTGCTTTATAAATCTTAAAGTGTTATATCTATATCTAGATAGAAAGAAAAATAGATGGTATTATCATCATTATCATCCTTTCCTCTGCATGCTCTCCTGAGGGAACACATTCTTCTTTCAGATGATTCTAACTCTTAGATCTCTAAGGTTCATCATCCGGACTTCGGGTTCTTTCTATACTAGCAATGATGGGTGTCTTCGAGCCATCTCTCCATCCATGTTATTAGAACCAGCCTTATGTATTTGTGAGAGGTTTGGTCAGGATCAATGGTATTGTTGATGGCAATAATGAAATGGAGCAAAGCTAAATCCTCCACATGGGAACTGAATCCATGATCTCGCCCTTTATGAGGAAAAAACATATGCATATTTTTGAAGGAACTTTTTATTTTTATTTTTTTTCTAGTGAAAGGAACTGAAGAATCTTCAATGTTTTTGCCATGGTGTACCAAGTGAGGTGAACAGAGCCTGAGAAATAAAAGTGAACCTAGACTACTGGGCCATTAGTAACTTGATCCTGGCAATGTCACTCCCCACATTATCCTTCTTTTCTGAGAGCTAACATATCAACAAATTTAGGTGCAGAAGAAGCAGCAGAAGGTGAAGAGGAGGAAAAAAAGGGGAGTGAATAGAGGAAGGGGAAGAGAAAAAAAGAAGAGGAAAGGGAAGCTGGCAAGGAAGAGGCAGGAAAGAGAGGAGAAGAGAGGGGGGAAGGGATGAGGTAGAAAATTAGGATACAAAAATAAAAACTAGAACATGCACTGTTCTCAAGTAATTGCTAACTTAAGGGAATGGTGGTGACAGAAAAGGAAAATGAAATATGATACCTTTCAGCTGAGTGGTAGAGATCAAAGAATGACCCATACGATTTTTTTTTATTTTCTCTCTCTTTTTTCCCCTGAGGCAATTGTGGTTAAGTGACTTGCCCAGGGTCATACAGCTAGGAGTATTAAGTATTAAGGGCAGATTTGAACTCAGGTTCTCCTAACTTCAGGGCTCTTGCTCTATCCACTGCACCACCTAGTTGCCCCAATCCTAATTTCTTTTGCTAATCTTGCATATATGAATGTGTTTAAACTGGTATTTAAAATGTGCTTAGTCTGGTTTCTTTAAACTCATCTGCAAGTTAGCTAAACCAATGGTATGCAGAAAAGGACACAGACAGATTACATTGACACCATCCCTTAATTGACACTTAAGTATTGTCAGGATCACTTAACCTAAGGCCTGAGATTCTTCATCTGTAAAATGAAAGGGTTGAACCTCTAAATCTCTCCCAGCTCTAAATTATGATCCTCTGAAGTGATTTGATTCTTCATGAAGAATAGGGTCTGAAGGAATGACCCGATTATCCTTAAAAGGATTGGAACTTGGAAATTTCTGAATTTTGATCGTTGCCTCCCAACCAAATGTCTGCTTTTTTCCTTATTGGAGAAAATTGTAAGTTTATCATTACTTGATCAGTGCTGCTTCTCTTTAAATTATAGACAAGTATCAGTTTAGTTTTGTGCGAGAAAAAAAGAGATCTACCAGGCTTGCAACAATAGTATGGGTTTGTGTTCCTAAATGTGCTTTTGTTTGTTGTTGTTGCTTGTCCTTTGTTCTCTGAGAGGACCAATAACATCAGTCTTGACTTGCAAGCAAATTGATTTTAAGGGAGGGAGGGCTGTGCAAAGTCATTGGCTGCACTTTCCAGTCCAGAGTAATTGGAGTCCAGTGGCAAGAATATATCAGGATGATTGGTGATGCATGACTGATGAAGGTAAAGTCGCTATCTAGTAGTTATGCATCACCAGTCGTTATTCACGTGGAAAATGAGCAATGGGCACCTTTTCCTGAGGGTGAAAAACCTAACTCTATCTCTTAATGGCAAAGACACTGGATGGGTTTTATTTTATTGATGAGGAAATTGAGGAAAACAGGGTAAGTGACTTGTCCAGGGTCACACAGCTAGAAAGTATTTGAGGCTGGATTTGAACTCAGATGTTCTTGACTCCAGATCACTATTGCTGTGCCATGTAGCTGCCCGACTCTATCTACCAAATTACTATATCCCATAAAAATATATTTTATGCAAATTATATGCAAATTATTTCTTCCATTTATTTGTAAACATAACAAAACTGGTTTGTGTAAAATGATCACTTCAAATCTACCTCCAATCAAAGCTGACCCTTTGGGGAGAATTGAGGTTAAAGCTCTTCAAGAACACTACATGAAAGGTCAGAAGACCCAGCCCTACTTGGGACTTTCAGCAGATCACTTAAAATTTCTAAGGTCCCTTCCAGCTTGATAATTCTCAGCTTGGAGAAAGTGGGGGAAAATATTTTTGGATTATATCCTAATCAACTGTTTCCAACTCATCAGAAATCATGAGCTAGTATGCTATTAGCTCTAAAGTGAGAGACCTGGGTTCAAATCATATCTTTAACATCTACTTACTTGGGTGACCTTGGACAACCACTTAATATTTCTGAGTTTTAGACTCTTCATCTACAAAATGAGACAATTAGACTAGATGGCCTCTGAGATGCCTTCCAGCTCTGAATCTATGATCCTATTAACAATCTTGCTCTAAAAAGTTTTCTCTAAAAATAGGACTAGCCCTAGGCAAAAACCAGAAGTAGGCAAAGTTTTTCTACAGTGCTTTTCCACACATTGGAGATAGATTTTAGAAGGCTGGGACTAAAAAGAATTTTGGCATCTGGTCCAATCCCCTTGTTTGACAGATGAGAAACTGAGGTTTAGGGCAGACAAATAGCTTTTCTCTAAATAAAAATAGCTAACACTTACATAACCCCATAAAGTTTGCAAAGCACTTCACAAATATTATCTCATGTTATCCTCATAACAATCCTGTGATGAAGGTGCAATTCATATCCCCATTTCACAGATGAGAAAACTGAGGCAGGCAAGGTCACACTGAGGTTGGATTTGAACACAGGTCTTCCTAATTCCAGGTCCAACATTCTATCCATTGTACCATCTAAATGCCTCTACATAGCCTCTTCCCAAGTGTCTTTTTACCTCGTGATTGCTAAATAGTGATGCTGAAATAGTAATCCATGCCAAAGTAAAGACACAGTATTTGTACATACTGGCCAAGTTTTGAAAATTATGCCCTGTTTGTTGATGAACAACTCCTTAGCTGCGAGATTACAGAATAAAACCCAACATGACCAGAAAACTGGAATGGCTTCCTTAGCTTGCCCAAGCCTAGTCTCAGTAGTCCTATCGTTTTTTCTCCTCCTCTCTCCTAATTAAAATTTAGCCATCCTCTATCTCATTGCATCAGCACCCTGTTTTATATTACTTGGCAATGCTCTCAATTAGACATCTATAGTCGTAATAGGTTTTAGCTATAAACTTATCCCTGTTAGAATATAGAAGAACTAATATATTATCTTTTCCAGATGTTATGATGTCTCCACCTTATTAAAATGCATATGTCTCTTTTAGAAGGGCCTTGCAAAGTCACTAATACTTGGAACCACAGGTACTGTGACAGGCCTGAAGGGTGTAATTATAGAGAAATGGGACCTTTAGTACCCTTCAAATCATTCCAGGTAGGGGGCTGCTTATTTTGTCTACATGTAAGGATGTGCTTCAGAAGGATTTCTAATCCTAAATTCCCTAATCAAATCATTTCTCAGAATCACAGTCAGAAAATATTAGATTCTAAAGGGACTTCAACAACCATCAAATTCAACTCATATTTTAATATCTAGCATTTACATAGCACTCTAAGGTTTGTGAAGAATATTACAAGCATTATTTCATTTGATCCTCCCAATAATTCCATGAAAGTATTGCAAAGTATTCTTATCCTCATATTACAGATGGGGAAACTAAGGCTCAGATATACACATGGATGACCCATAGTCACATGGCCATTTAGAATCAATGGCAGGATTTAAAGCCAGGTCTCTCCAAATCTGCGTTTCTCCATCATATCAGATTATTTCTTTCTACTCAATCAAGGATCTTCTCCAGATAATATGCTTCAATGCTTTTCTCAAATCTATCTAATGAAAGGGAGCCTCCTACCTTCTAGGACCTCCAGAGACATCCCATTCCCATTGTGGGTGCCCAAATCTGAGCAAGTTTTTTTCCATAAAATCAAGCCTAATTCATCTTTCTACTACTCAAAAAAATTTCAGACAGATAAACATTTGCATCTATACTTGCCAAAACAACTGGTGAATCTAGTGAGAAAAACAGAAGTGAGACAATTCAAGTATATGGCATCTTTTAAACCCTCAAATGAAGTTAAGTTCTCATTTTATACCTGGTTCTATTTGCCTCACACAGGTATAGCCTCTGTTCAAATGAATGAAGAATGAAGCCTTCCTGCTTACAAAAATGTCCCTTTCCTTTTTTTTTTTTTTTAGCCATCCATTTCATTTTGTCCCCTTCTGTGCCCAGATTGAATATTATTCTGTCTGCTGAATTTCTACAAGGCCTCTCTCTCCATTAATGTCTTTCATTAGTACTTGCCAGGATAGCTATAACTATATCATGTGAAATCCTATTAATGAGAGCATCAGTGGTCCTATGGGGATTGCAACAGAACTCTGGCGGATTTGTATTTTCAATCTGAATTCCCATCTTCATTAATATTTAGTCCTCAGAGTGCTAGGTGAGCTCATCATATTGTAAATACGCCCAGATTGTGTCTCACTAGCAAAAACTCAAACTTGAAGTCTCCTTTCTTCTATTTTTCTCTTCTACCTAGAGTTAATTCTCAGCAGCCTTTTAAAGTTACAAATGAATGCTCTAAATTCTAGGCCCTGAAAGGTATTTGGACTCAACCATACATCCGTCTTTCCAATGCATTTCACCAAAGGCTTCCCATTTAGTTGAACTTCAGTGAAATGAAATGTTACAGTGATTAAAAGTCTTGAGATTCAGATCAACCTTTAAAGAGGCACTGGCTCTTTTTTAACATCTGTTTCTTTACCAGCAAAGGTAATACATCTTTAAATAATTGGTTAGAGGGTGAGAGTTGCCATGCTGTTATTGAGAGTTTTCCTTCAGTCAAGTGTGGGGCAATGAGAGCCTCAGATTCCAGCCAGCTGTCATCCATTAAATATTTTAATATTGAGGAGGAATTAACTTTCATATCAATAGCAAGGATGAAGAAAAATTATCTTTGTAGCCAGAGCAGGAGATGTCAGCACCTAACTTGTCATCCACATAAGCAGCTCCTTCCATTTCATTTGAATTTCTACTTCAACCTCAGAAACTGGAGCCAGGCATCCTCACACAAAAGCTGTTTCAAATTATGTGCAGCAAGTTTTTAAGCACATTACCAACAAGGACAAGCTGTCCTCGTGCTAACTGGCCTGGCTTTGTTCTGGATTGTGGAAAATCTCGCTTTAACTGCCCTCTAATTTGTTACAGAGCGCTACTGCACCAGCAGCTGCCTTGGCACAGGATTAAACACACAAGAAAACATTATTTTTCCACACAAATTATTAACAGTGCCAAAAGCCACAAAATCTCTTTTTGAGAAAAAAAAAATTCTTTTCTTCTTTCCATACCGCCTCCTTTATTTTTCCCCAGTAAAATAACTTAAGGAGAATTATACCTCCATGGAGTCTTGGGGTTCTCTTCCTTTTTGCCATTGTTGTTGTTATTGTTTTGGTTTGCTTTTTAATAAAAACATGTACAAAGAGTATTCTGTTTGTTCTGTTTTTTTAAAAAAATGATTTAAAAGGGAGAAGGAGACAGCTTTGTTCCCCATACAAAATATTCAGTAAATAAAGCCTCCTAAGGTGTATAGACTTTCAATCATTCAATAATGACGTAGTGTCTATACTATGAGCCAGGCACTATGTATGTCCATGTATAGAGAAACTTTCTTGTTTAGTGTCTTACATGATTAATCAAGGCATTTTGATAAAGGATAGTGATGGACCTGGATTTGGAAGATCTGGGCTGGAATCCTGGTGACATTTTATTTTTGTGTAACTCTAGACAAGTAATTGACTGTTCTGGGCCACAATTTCTTCATCTATCTAATGTCTTGTAAAATGGTTAGAATCAATAGCCTCTCTAATAAGCCAGACTTAACTCAGGCCAATCTGGACACTCATAGACCATCTAACATTTCGCAAAAGGTGGTTTATCCAAGCATTGCATGGAGAGGTTATTTAGTAAGGATGCAGTACTGATTCATGGGTCCATCACCTTTCTTTCTCTTCATGGGCCAGACTGTATGCTTGTGTCAAGCTCAAGAAAGAAGCTCCTTACTCTTATGCTGGCTTTTGTACTTGGGCCACAGAAAGCAACATCACTGGTTCAAACTTTAATACTTTGGACCAATTAGGTCCAGGGTTAGTTTCAAAATTTAAAGAAAAAGGAGCTTATATCAGGTAGGGTTTTGGAATGATTGAGAACAGAAGGGACTTAGGAAAAACTAGCTCCACCTACATGGCAAAGCCATCATTAGATATTTCTTCTTCACCAAACTGTCTAGCAGAATCAGAACCGATAAACAATTATTAAGCACCTCTTATTTGCTAAGTGCTGAGGAAACAAAGAAAAGTAAAAGACAGTTAGTTCCTACACTTAAGGAGCTCGTAACATAATGAGGGGAAATAACCCATGAAAAGAAGCTGGAAGGAGAGCCCAGGGGAAAAGTTAACCAGCAGAAAGGCAAGATGATGTCCGGCAGTTTGGAGAATAATGTTTTAAACAGGTACGAGTTACAAAGTTGATATCTCACAGAAGGATGAGTTTCTAAAGGACAGGAGTACAGTTGGGGGAGAAATGATGAAGGGGGTACCTGGTGCATTCTTCTTAATTTGTGGAGGATCTTGGAGGAACTCGCCAATGTCCTCTTTCTACCCTCTAGAGTATATCATCACATAAGTACATTAAGCAATCCCTCCTTGCTCCAATCTTTACCTGCTTACAGTGTGTGTGTGTGTGTGTGTGTGTGTATTGTATGTACTGCATATACTGCAGTTAAACATCTTGCCAATGGGAAGAATTTGCTTCATCCCTGCTTTAGAAGAGAAATTATCAATGATGTCTACAAATAATTGAGCAGACTTTTGCACTTGTGTTCATTGTCTTTCTCATTTTGCGAACAAGCCACATCTTCTTTCTGATTTAATTACATTTGTTATCCAGGACCACAGGGATCTTACTGCTCAGAGGATATCCATGTCCTGTTTCTATATGAAGTAGGTGAAAGAAACCTTGTGAGATTTTAATCCATTATCTGCTTCAACAGACTAGACATGCTGATTTTCCTCACAGAAAGATCTAGAAACAGTTTTAGAGTCCACATGTCCCTCAGCCTAACCTTTTGCCACCATTTCATTATTTTGCTTCATTGGGAAAATCTGCCATCTGACTCGTAATAACAAAGTCCATGACTGAAACTGCCATCATCTGGAAAGGGGACTTCCTTTCTTCAGAGCAAGTGGAAAATACATGGTTTCTGATGGAGGAGAAATTGATGATTTGGCACTGAATAGAAAACCTCTGGAAGTTTGTTCCCTCAGTTAGTAGAATTACCCATTCACATGCCCCTCCTTGGCCAAAAAAATAAAAAAAGGAAGGTGTAGCCTTACATATCACATAAAAATTTCCTTTTTTTTTCTTTTTAAAAATAGTCAGTGGGGGTAAGGAGGAATGACAATTGTGGAAAGAGTGACATCCCTATTAATGCTTTTAATCTTTAGGTTCAAGTAGCACATGGTAGCATCAAAGGGAAAAGTTCTCTGATTTCAGGAATCTTAAGAATCTCAATGGGAATTACTGGCATGCTCTGAACACTTCCTAACCCAGGTTCAAAGTAAGTTTCACACCTTGGCTTACTCCCACTAGGTCCCATGTCCTTAACTTTGTAGTCCCTCTCTTGTGGTTAATACTCATACTCTTGATTAGTTAGTTATATAGCCCTTCAAAAGCAGTGTACCTGTAATCACAAAGAAAAAAAAAAGGCTAAGGTGATGACAGAGAATGGGATACATTCAAAGCTGGTTTTATTAAAAATTTCAATAGGGTATTTGCAAATACTTCATTTGCTTTCTGCTGCTGTTTCTCAGAGGGCTACAAATCAGAGTCGACCCCTAGAAGAGCAGGCACTGGAAATTCATTACATACCACTGACTCCTCATGTGGCTCTCTGAGCCTCAGGAACTGTATAGTTGAGAATAAGTTTAACTCAAAGACTTATACTGAAAACTCTCAAGGTTAAAGGCAATGCTTATGAAAAGTGGAACTACAATGATATAACAGAATGAGAACTGAATCTCGAGTCATACAAAGAACTTGAGTTTGGATTCTGACTGTGCTTTTCACCAACCTAATTCTGATTTCTAAAGATTTTATGATATTTGAAAGTTATTAGACTAACCATTTATCCAAGAAAAATAAAGTGGATGAAACTTGTATATTGTTCATATGATTAGAAATATAGTTCATTCAATTAGTTTCTCAGCACATATGTGTATGAGAGAATATACATGTGTATGTTTGCATATCTACATCTGCATATATATGTATATATGTACACACAGGGTCATCTAAAAGTCTTAATAAAAACGTGAGTTTATATCAATATAGATATAGAAGTACTATAGGGACACATAAATACAGACATAGATAAATATAGATAGATAGATAGATAGATAGATAGATAGATAGATAAAGAGAAGGGGGTAGACATAGATGAGTTTCAATATGAAGAATGTCAAAATTGTGGGAAGAAAATGGGTGACCATATGTCCTAATTTGATCAAAATGTGAATTTTTAAAAAGTCAAGTCTACAGGATTCCTCAAAGAATATCATAGAGATGAGTTATATGTCATAGTTGGCTGGAAATATTAGTTTTACAAAGAACTTGAATCTTAAGATAATAGTATTGATAACTGAGTATGAATAAATGATAACTGAGGTAGAAGGAGAAAGATGATGAGAAAGATATATGACTTTACAAGGTTTTAGGACCTCCTTAGATAGAAAATTTCCATACATATGTTAATGGTTAAGTTTAAGTATGCATATACAATACATAATATGCAATTATATTCAATATACATATATATATTATATGGAGACAAAGAAGAGGCAGCATTATAAATGGATACTTAGCTGGACCTAGAATTGAGTGCTTTGGATTTCAGGGGGAAAATTGCATAGTATTTTTAGTGATCTTAAGCTTGTTGTTGTTGCAATGTTTATGATATTAATACGTTTTCACTCTCATAACAATGTTATGTGACTTGTTAGCATTACATTCTCACAATTAATCAAAATAGCAGATAATCCAAAGGGAAAGGGAAAGATTCATGGTGAGTTTAAGCACATATCAGGATATCACCAAAAATTCAGAAATGATGCAGAAGACATAGTCAAGAATATACAAGAGTAGAACAAGAGGTGGGCTGGCCATATAACATTCCATGAACAAGCACTTGTTCCATGTGCCAGGCACTGGGCTAAGCACTAAAGAATGAGGAATAACACGTGGACAGTCTTAGTACCTATGAAATATGAGTAGAACTGGAGGTGCCTTCTATAGCAATGGAAAACCTTCTCTGAAGGACTTTTGGAAGCACATGAACTTAAGCTCACACAAGCTGAAAAGGTTTACAATGTATGCTAGATGAGAAAGTATCCATCAACATGAGATTATGGATCTGATCCCAAAACAGGAACAGCCTTTTAACAATCTTTTTATAACACCTTTTCAGAGCAGTCAAGTGAAATGGGTCCTTATTTCTCTCCTTAGAAATTCCTTTTTTTTAATGTTTGTATAATATTTTACCTTTTATAAATTTCTTTCACTTAGACTACATTATTTAATTTTGTTGAAATAGGACTTGGACTATAAGGCCCCACTGTGCGCACTGGCAAGAAAAGCAAGAGGTAATTAGTGTCCACTTATTGTATGAGCCTTCATGTTTTTAGAGAAAACTGAATCTTGAAGGTATCCAAAGAATATAATATTTGCTTCAGGTATTTAAAAGACATGTAAAAGCTAGATTCAATTTATTCTAAGCAGAATTAGGGTAGAAGTTACCTACTGAAATTACAAAGAGGGATTTTGATGGGGAAAAGTCTTTAACATAATGAAAAATGCTCAAAAATGACTTTTTCAGAGAATAATGAATTCTTGCTCATTGGAAGCAGCATCTATCTCTGTATGACTATGCAATATTAAGTCACTAGTAGTATTAAAGAAATCAGTAAAATGTATTTTTAAAATATAGGGTAGGCAATGTCTATCTGTAATGTTCCTCTACCTATCTATTAATGGAATCAATTTAAAAAAAAAATTAGATGAGTCTAGCATGGCTTATTCTTGAAGAATCCATGCTGACTACTTTGTGATCTCCTCTTTCTTTTTTAGCTGTCCATTTACTACCCCTTTAATAATATATTCTAGAATTTTGCCAGGAATCAAAGCTTACTGGCCTATAGTCTGCAGGCTACACTGTCTTCCTTTTTTATTTTTGTTTAAATTGGGATATTCATCATTCGGTTGTCCTAAGGCACCTCTCCCATCATCTATGATTTTTTTAAAGATTACTGACAGAAGCTCAGCAATCACATATGCCAGTTTTTTATGTACTCTGGAATAGAATTCATATAGGTATAGTGACTCAAGCTTACAAAGGACAGATCGAGTAGAAACTTCTAATAGAAACCAGAAGAATGTCAAAATGGAAGGGTAGGAGGGTGAGATAGGAATAAGTTGTATGTATTCATTGAATAAGAATGTGTATTTTGAGAGATGTTAAATCTTAGGGAGATCTATCCACTCATCCACCCACCCCCCAAAGAATATCATGTTGATGAGTAGTATAGGCTGAATGTCTGGAAACCTCAGTGATAGGGCTTTTTTTTCTTTTTACACAACCTTAAGATCACAGTATAGGAACTAGGTCTAAATGGATACCAAATAAAGCAAAAAGGGCAAGATGATAAGGGGTACAATTGCTAAAAACAATAAGGTCTTCAATTTTAGGACCTCCCAACATATCAGATGTCTAAGGACAAAAGTAAATACATACATTGATGATCTATTATGTATATATATATGCAAGAAGATAAAATGTTATATAATTGTAGGAAGGTAGATCATGGAGAGGTTGGAGTACCTATGTATTGCCTAGGACTTCCTTAAGTGACATCTTAGAAAATACTGATAAAGTTGATTTGGACTTATACCATGCACTATCCTACTCCTTCAATAAGCCACCTGGCAAGTGGTGAATAAATCTCTGTCAAATATTTACATTATACCACATTCAAGTAACTCAGATCCCTGGGAGCTACAGCTATAGGAGGGTGGGAAAAGTTAGCAACTTTGATTTGATTCTCACGTTAATCCAGGAAATAAGTGGGGCAGGTATTATTATGCCCATTTTATAGCTTACAGGCTTAATTAACTGACTCAAGATTACAAAACTAATAGGAGACAGAACTGAGTTTAGAACCCAGATCTCCTGAACCCCAGTTCAGTACTAATTTAACAATACCCTATTGTCTCTCACACAAAGAGCAACTGACAGAGAGGGGAGTTGAGTAATAAGAATACTAAGTACAATGGTATTTGATGGCATAAGATGAGTTAAAAACTTAAATTCAAAAGATCTGTTCCTTGACTGTCTAGGTTAATCTTTATGTTACTTTGCTATTTTTACAGATACTCTTGCCAAAGAGAGTTTTGGGCAAGGTTTTCAAGAGCCCTCACTCACACCACAGCTATGCCCATCATTACAATAAATAACAGATGTATATTTGCAGGATCAGAGCCTCTTTAAGCTATTGCACTACTCAGAGGACATAAGAAACAGCTAACTCATCTGACCTAACAATGATTTACAACATTATCTGAAACTGCAAATGCAATTTAATGTACTGCTCTCCCTGGTGGCTGGGCTACCAATTTCATCCATCTAGAGAGAATGTCAGTATTATGTCCAATATAGATAGACCAGATGGCAAAAGCTGCAAACAGGGTTTCTAGTGTTCATTAAATCTTATATCATCTCAGTTAGCTGATCCTCCTGGTGCTCTTAATATGATGACTCTATAGAGTTTTGCCAGAACTCAACTACTTTGTCTTGGTTTGCAGTTTGGTTTTGGTTTTGGTTTTATTTTAGGACTTCTTTTTTGTATTCACAACCAGTATTCCAAGTACTTTTTGTGGATTATACATACAACTAATAAAAAGAATAGGAAAACAAAAGAAAAGTAAGATTAAAGTCCAAGTAGTCAATAAACATTTATTAGGCACCTAATCATGTGTCAGGTACTGAACTAGGTACTGGAAATACGAATATGTGGTTTTCAGAGAGAAGAAAAAAAAGATGGATTGGGGCTGAAGGATCTAATTAATTTATCTTAAGCCTATTTCTTTTCTCCCACAGAGAGGTAGAAGACCAAGAGGACAGAATTCTGCATATATCTTTCAGGTAAAAGCTACTGTGTCAAATACTCTAGCCTCACTGCTTTTGTTTGTTACAAAGTCTTTGATTTTAAAGAGAGAACAAGATGTTTTCAGAAATGATTGTGATATAAAAACAAAAGGCATCAGTAAAACACTGTTATTCTTATTACAACTTTTTTCATTCTTTTATTCAATGGAGATTGTGTAGAAACATTTCTGGAACAAGTTATTCCAAACTATGATTATTTTATACTTTGTGGTAGAAACAGAAAAAATGATTGCTTTTTTATAATTGAAAAAAAGAAAAAGCTCATCTGTAAGCTAACTGAAAGTGTCTAGTAGGAAGTTAGATAATGTGAATGATATGAATCTCATTCTGTTGTCAAATGATTTTGATTTCTGCTAGATCTCTGTATTTTGAAAGCTTTTAATTCCATGTAGTTTGGATATTTTGAGTAATAATAGTAATATTTATTCAAAACATTATTTTTATTTTTATTGTTATTATCTGTTCATATGACTTTTAATAGCAAGCCTATGTACCAATTGGTTTTAGTCAGAGTTCTCATTGGGCATATTGCTATGTAGGGCACTTCATGATGTGCATATTAGGAAAATTGATAGAAAGAAACAAAGACCAGGTAATGAAAGCTTTTTGTCCAAAGCTTCCCCTCCCCCCAATTATCTTGGGTTCCCTCTTCCATTACAGCTATTTTTCTTTTACTCCTGATGCAGCTAGGATGAAGGAAAGCCAAAGTTTTTCCCTTGCTATGATAGCTGAGGGCAAATGTCCCAGATCGTTCTCTCTGTAGCTACCCAAAATGGGGAGAGGGAGTGTGTGAATTCCTGATCAATTCAAAACTTGGTCCCCACAAATGGCATTTTCCTTCCTCACTTAGGAAGCTTTGATGACTTGCAGTTGATCTGACAACCACACTTAGCACCCATCTTCCTCCACAGATTGTCAGGACACAAGTCAGACCTAAATTGGAGTCTGCCTCTCCCTTGAGAAAGCTAACTCTTTTCAGCTTTGCTTAGAAAAAATATGAAAACAAAGTCCTCCTCTCTCCTCCCTCTTCCAGCCTGGGAAAGACCTTTGAGGGAGAGCAGCCGGGTGTTGTTTGTTCAGGTGGCCTAATATTAGCCACTATACATTCTTTCCCAGGCAGACTGGAAAGACAACTGCCAGCTTCTGTAAAACGTGTGGATTGAGTTTCTTTGAGTGAAAAGTCATAGAATAGGCAACCCACTTATTCAGATGAACTCACAAACCTTCTACTTATGGGGAAGAAAGTGTTCTATAGACAAAACTGAAGGATGCCACCCAAGTATAACCATGAGAGTGGCTCCCTGGTCTAATCCAAATATGACTTTGGATCTTCCAGGGGTGGATTTGGGACTCTGACAACAACAACATCAAGGACAGAAGGAGACATCTTTGCCAAGAAACTCAGAACATGTTCCTTCCCCCTTTATCAGTCCATATTTATGAGACTTATCCAATTCCCCTCATGCTGTGCTAAAAAGTAAAATAATAATTTTTAAAATCCTTTTTTTTTTCTGTTGCTTTTTGGAAATGCTTCTTTCTGACCATTCTGAAAATCTCATGGTACTACTTGAAACAGTAAAATTAAAGTGATATGTTTTTCTAATCCTGAGGTTTTAGGGAAACAATGAGACATTCATGCTGTAGAATTTGTTAAATTTGCCTGAAACTTAAGAACAGCCATACAAAAGCCTAGGAACCTTTATAGATGTATGAGAACCTATACTTCAAAGAATTTTCTTTTGAAGGAAGGAGAGGTCCCAATTCTTTAAACAAGGAGACCTAGTTTTATTACTTAGAGAATCTTTTTCTTTTTAATTGTTGGTTTCAGACCAAGGCCATGTTGGAGGTGGAGCCATGCTATCTATAAACAAGGTCAAGCATGATTGTGGTTAGCAATGTGCTCATGAGATTCTTAACATTGCTTGGGCCAAAATTTGCTCCTTTAGAAATTAAGGGGAAAATTCTTCTGTTTCTTCCATGACTGAGCTCAGCCTCAAGACTATCAAACCAGCTTAACCACTAAATCCAAGAGCACTTGTTTTTGATCAACTTCTGGACCTGTTGAAGAGACCACATTTTGCAAATTTTGATCAAAACTCTAAAGTTTTCATTTCCTTGTTCTGTTTGGCTCTGACAAGTTCTGAGCTGCTGCCTCTTGGCTGCTTCTTTGAGTCTAGTCACAGCCCCAAGAGCACATCTTTTAAAACTTTTAAAACAAAAATTTTATTGTTTCTATTGTACATGTTTTCACTAGATTTGTAAGAGAAAAAATGTAGGCATAGGTATATTTAATTTTTTTTTGTTACATTCACTTGGGAGTGCAATGGTTTAAGATTAAGGGACAGACAGTCCTATAGATTAGTTATATGAAATTCTCTATTTTATTTTTATCTTTTTTTTTTCATCCTTGGCAGGTTCAAGGTTTTATGGAAAACACAAATGTGTGTGGTCCCTGAGGTGAGTTCTGGCTAGAAAGCCATGCTACCATCTTTGCCTTTTCAGTCTACTTTGTAATAGGAATTCTCTTGTCCACTGTGGTAAAAGGTCATGTGAGGAGGATATTGTTAACAGGAGTCATTTTCCATCCCCATCATAGTCAGGGCTATTCCAACAGCAAACAGGGCCTGAATGTTGATTCCTATTCTTGGTGCCTCTGGCATTTCTGAAAGAAACATTGTTCTTAAAGAGATTGAGGGATTTAGAGTTTCACTGAGCCATGAGGCAGGCAGTCTGCCTCACAGACAGAGTTTGACTATTTGATGTGTATATCCCTGCCACCACAGCAGTCTCCCAAATGAGACAAGATTAAAAAGAAAACTAACCCTGATAATTGCTTCCCGAACAAATTTTTTCCACGTGGGATTACACACAGAGTGACCAAATTTCCCATAACCTTAACCAATGGTCCTTAACTTCTCATCCTGTGCTGATCAACAAATGTCAAGAATCCAAATCCCATTTCTCCTAAGAGCTAATCCCTTTCAATGAGATACTCACAGAACTATGTTATTAATGTACAGCTAAAAAAAAAAAAAAAAAAAAAAAACAATCACACACTTGAATCATTGACAGTTGCACAGCTGAAAAAGAAACTCATGATTTCCATGCTTAAATGTTCATAAAGAAAGGTCTTTCAGGATATAAAATGTATGCACATTACTTATACTGATGGACATTTCAGCTAAAGGAGATCTCAGGACTTTATATTTAATAAAATGATCTTAAAGTGTTCCAATACAAAGAAATAGAAAGCTATCCTTGAGCCTTTCAAAAGCCTACAATGGCCTGATTTAGAATCAAATATGAAATTTCATTTGAGTTCAACTTGATAAAAATTTGGCCATAAAACAGGAGTGAAAGTGGGAAAGGGAAGAAGTGAAAGTGAGCAGGGAAGAAGAAAGGAAAGAAAGACAAAGGAGGGTATAAAGGGAAAAGTGAAGAGAAAAAATGAAAAAGGAAAGAAGATGGCCAAGAGAGGGGAAAGAAAGGGTGAAAATAGGAGGAAAAGAAGGAAGGTAAGGGAAGACAGGAGAAAGAAAAGATAAAAGAGGAGAAAGGAAATAAGAAAGAAAGGGAAAGTGAAAGGAAAGTAATAAGGATAGTAGCAAAAAGAGAGATAAACTTAAAAAAACAATATTTGGGAAAAACTTTTAGAACCTCATTTAGCCAACTCTAATGCTCCAGAATGTACCCATAAACCATTTCAAGAAAGGGGAAGAGGCAGTTAATTACCTAGACTATTCCATCTAATTAATATGCAGGAAAAGAGCCTTCATGGTCAGTTGGGACACAATCCTCACAAAATGTTTTTCAGTATATCTAGTCCATAGATTAGACATAGTCCATTGTCCATAAGCATTGCTACTGCTTACTAATCTTATTCTCTATTGACTTGTCTTTTTTTTTAATCCTTTTTTTTAATAGGTTTTTATTTACAAGATATATACATGGGTAATTTTTCAGCATTGACTCTTGCCAAACCTTCTGTTGCAACTTTTCCTCTCTTTCCCCTCATTCCCTCCCCCAGATGGCAGGTAGACCAATACATGTTGAATATGTTAAAGTATATGTTAAATACAATATATGTATACATATCCATACAGTTATTTTGCTGCACAAGAAAAATCGGATTTAGAAATAAGGTAAAATTAACCTGAGAAGGAAATCAAAAATGCAAGCAGACAAAAACAGAGGGATTGGAAATGCTATATTGTGGTTCACATTCATTTTCCAGAGTTCTTTCACTGGGTGTAGCTGATTCTCTTCATTATTGAACAAATGAAACTGATTTGGTTCATCTCATTGTTGAAGAGAGCTACATCCATCAGAATTGATCATCATATAGAATTCTTATTGAAGTATATAATGATCTTCTGGTCCTGCTCATTTCACTCAGCATCAGTTCAAGTAAGTCTCTCCAGGCCTTTCTGACATCATCCCCCTAATCATTTCTTACAGAACAATAATATTCCACAATATTCATATACCATAATTTATTCAGCCATTCTCCAATTGATGGGCATCCATTCAATTTCCAGTTTCTTGCCACTATAAGGAAGGCTGCTACAAATATTTTTGCACATAAAGGTCCCTTTCCCTTCTTTAAGATCTCTTTGGCAGCCATTCTGGAGAGCAATCTGGAATTATGCCCAAAAAGTTATCAAACTGTGCATACCCTTTGATCCAGCAGTGTTTCTATTGGGCTTATACCCCAAAGAGATACTAAAAAAGGGAAAGGGACCCGTATGTGCCAAAATGTTTGTAGCAGCCCTGTTTGTAGTGGCTAGAAACTGGAAAATGAATGGATGCCCATCAATTGGAGAATGGCTGGGTAAATTGTGGTATATGAATGTTATGGAATATTATTGCTCTGTAAGGAATGACCAGCAGGAGGAATACAGAGAGGCTTGGAGAGACCTACATGGACTGATGCTAAGTGAGATGAGCAGAACCAGAAGATCATTATACACTTCGACAATGATATTGTATGAGGATGTATTCTGATGGAAGTGGATTTCTATGACAAAGAGACTTAACTGTTCTTATCCATTTATCAATGGATAAATGATGGACAGAAACAGCTACACCCAAAGAAGGAATACTGGGAAATGAATGTGAACTATTTGCATTTTTGATTTTCTTCCCGAGTTATTTTTACCTTCTGAATCCAATTCTCCCTGTGCAGCGGGAGAACTGTTCGGTTCTGCAAATATATATTGTATCTAGGATATACTGCAACATATTTAACATATATAGGACTGCTTGCCATCTTGGGGGGGGTGGAGGGAGGGAGGGGAAAAAACGAAACATAAGCGATTGCAAGGGATAATGTTGTATAAAAATTATCCTGGCATGGATTCTGTCAATACAAAGTTATTATTAAATAAAATAAAATTTAAAAAAAAAAAAGATCTCTTTGGGATATAAATCCAGTAGTAATACTCCTGGAGGGTATACACAGTTTGATAGCTTTTTGAACATAGTTCTAAATTGCTCTCCAAAATGGCTGGATGTATTCATAATTCCACCAACAATGTATCAGTGTCCTAGTTTTCCAACATCCCCTCAAACATTCAGAATTATCTTTTCCTGTCATCTTAGTTAATCTGAGAAGTGTGGAGTGATATCTCAGACTTGTCTTAATTTGCATTTCTTTTATTAATAATGATTTAGAGCATCTTTTCATATGGCTAGAAATATTTCAATTTTTTCATCTGAAAATTGTCTATTCATATCTTTTGACCATTGGAGAATGGCTTGATTTCTTGTAAATTAGAGTCAATTCTTTATATATTTTGGAAATGAGGCCTTTATCAGAACCTTTGACTGTAAAAATGTTTTCCCAGTTTATTGCTTCCCTTCTATTCTTGTTTGCATTACTTTTGTTTGTACAAAACCTTTTTACTTTGATATAATAATAATTTTCTATTTTGTGATTAATAATCATCTGTAGTTCTTCTTTGGTCATAAATGTTCTTCTAACTTATTTATAATCTCATTCTTTATTCCTAGATCATGAACACATTTTGACTTATCTTAGTATATGGTGTTAAGTGTGGGTCAACGCCTAGTTTCTGACAATGCCTAGCTCAAATTTTCCCAGCAGTTTTTATCAAATAGTGAGTTCTTGTCCCAAAAGCTGGGGTCTTTGGGTTTGTCAAACATTAGCTTATTAAAGATATTGACTATTTTGTCCTGTGAACCTAACCTATTTTACTGATCAACTAGTCTATTTCTTAGCCAATACCAAATGGTTTGGTGAGCACTGTTTTATAATATAGTTTTAGATCAGGTATAGCTAGGCCACCTTCATTTGATTTTTTTTTCATTAGATCCCTTGAAAATTTTGACCTTTTGTTCTTACAGATGAATTTTGTTGTTATTTCTTCTAGGTCATTAAAATAGTTTTTTGGGAGTTTGATTGATATAATACTAAATAAATTGGTTTAGGTAGTATTGTCGTCTTTATTATATTCACTCGACCTATCCAAGAGCATGTAATATTTTTCCAAATGTTTAGATCTGACTTTATTTATATGAAAAGTGTTTTATACTTTTGCTCATATAGTCCCTGACTTTCCCTTGGCAGATAGATTCCCAAATATTTTATACTATTGTCAGTCACTTTAAATGGAATTTCTCTTTGTATCTCTAGCTGTTGGATTTTGTTAGTGATATATAAAAATATTGATGATTTATGTGGGTTTATTTTGTATTCTGCAACTTTGCTAAAGTTGTGAATTATTTCTAATAATTTTTTAGGAGACTCTCTGGGGTTCTCTAAGTATACAATCATATCATCTTCAAAGAGCAATAATTTGGTTTCCTCATTAACTAATTGCTTTAATCTCTTTTTCAAATCTTATTGCTGAAGCTAGAATTTCTAATACAATATTGAATAGTAATGGTGATAGTGGGCAATCTTGTTTCACTCCTGATCTTATTGGGAATGGTTCCAGTTTATCCCCATTACATATGATGCTTACTGATGGTTTTAAATAGATGCTACTGACTATTTTAAGGAAAAGCCCATTTATTTCTATACTCTCAAGTATTTTTAATAGGAATGTATGTTGGGTTTTATCAAATGCTTTTTCTGTATCTGTTGAAATGATCATATGTTTTTTGTTAATTTTGTTATTAATATAGTCAATTATGCTAATAGTTTTCCTAATATTGAATCAGCCCTACATTCCTGGTATAAATCCTATTTGGTCATGATGTATTATCCTGGAGATGATTATCTGTAATCTTTTTGCTAGTATTTTATTTAAGATTTTTGCCTCAATATTCATTAGGGAGATTGGTCTATAATTTTCTTTCTTTGTTTTTAACCTACCTGGTTTAGGTACCAGTACCAAGTCTGTGTCATAAAAGGAATTTGGTAGGAGTCCTTTATTCCCTATTTTTTTCAAATAGTTTATATAGCATTGGAGTTGATTGTTCTTTAAATGTTTGGTAGAATTCACATGTAAATCTGAGGTATTCTCTTCTACTTCTAATAACTTAACAGCTTGTAAGGATTCTAATATAAATCTATCTGGTCCTGGGGATTTTTGCTTAGAGGGTTGATTAATAGCTTGTTCTATTTCTTTTTCTAAAATGAAACTATTTAAGCAATTTACTTCCTCCTCTGTTAATCTGGGAAGCCTATATTTTTGAAGGTAGTTATCTGTGGTGATTTTCTTCTTTTAAAATTGTTTTCTATGGGGGAAAGCAGGTTTCTCGGGAGAGGTTTTCTGGAGGCAGGTTTAGTTGCAGTTGAAAGTAATAATCACCTCAAAACACAGCCAGGTGATAAAAGTTCAGATCTTTTATTGCCTCCAATATAGCCTGGTTAGCTTAGGCCTATCTCTCTGCTTGGTTCTAAGAGCTCTTGCGGCTTTGTCCTTTGCTTCTGCTTCTGCTTTCTTCAGCTTCCAGAGCCAGCACCAATTTGACTCTGTCTTGCCTCTGACAGAGGGCTTCTGGCTCTCAATCTCCCAGATTGATACTCTCTGACCCCAGTTAATGTTCCGAAATAAAACTCCTCACTCAGAGAGGGCTTCTGGCTGAACCTTGATGCTCCCCTCTCAATCTAAATTCAGCTGAACTCTCGACTCATATCTTCTTCACTCTGAAAATCTTTTTTGATTGGCCCATTGAAGCTCTATTTATGCTCCTTCAAGAGAGAGGGATTGTGGGATGTGAGAGAGAGGGATTATGGGTTTCTTCCCAGAGTGCTCTCTGGCCCCAAGAGCTTCAAGGGAGGTGTGAATTCACAAAGTTACACAGTTAACTTTGTGAATCTCTCATACTTGTGAATCCCAAAGAGTAAAGGTGTAAAAACAAGCATTGTATCAATTAGTTCTACTTATTACCTTGTTTCAGGTTCTGGCCCAAAACATCTTAACTCTAATGACTTAACAGTTTGTAAAGATTCCAACAGTCATCCATTTCACTTAGGTTATCAAATTTATTGACATAAAGTTGGGCAAAGTAACTCCTAATCATTGTCTAATTTCCTCTTCATTGGTAGAAAGTATTCCCTTTTCATTTTTAAGACTAACAATTTGATTTTCCTCTTTCCTTTTTCTAATCAAAGTTACCAAAGGTTTATCCATTTTGTTGGTTTTTTCATAAAGCCAACTCTTAATTTTATTTATTAATTCAAATATTTTTTTTTTACTTTCCATTTTATTAATTTCTCCTTTTAATTTTAGAATTTCAAGTTTAGTATTTGTTTGGGGCTTTTTAATTTGCTATTTTTCTAGCTTTTTAAGTTAAAAGCCCAATTCATTGATCTTCTTTTTCTCTATTTTATTCAGGTAAGCCTCTAAAGATATAAAGTTTCCCCTTATTACCGCTTTGGGTGCATTCCACAAATTTTGGTATGTTGTCTCATTATTATCATTCTCTTGGGTGAAATTATTCATTGTGTCTATGATTTGCTGTTTCATCCTTTCATTCTTTAGAATGAGATTCTTTAGTTTCCAATAAATTTTTGGTCTATTTACCCCTAGCTTTTTGTTGAATGTAGTTTTTATTGAATCATGGTCTGAAAAGCATTTACTATTTCCGCCTTTCTACATTTAATTTTGAGGTCTTTATGTCCTAATATATGGTCAATTTTTGCTTAGGTTCCATGAACTGCTGAGAAGAAAGTGTACTCCTTTCTGTCTCCATTCAGTTTTCTCCAAAGATCTATCATACCTAACTTTTCTAATATTCTATTTACCGCTTTAATTTCTTTCTTATTTCTTTTGTGGTTTGACTTGTCTAATTCTGAGAGTGAGAGTTTGAGTTCTACCACTATTATAGTTTTGCTGTCTATTTCTTCTTGCAGCCCTCTTAAGTTCTCCTTTAGGAAGTTAGATGCTATACCACTTGGTGCATATATGTTTAGTATTGATATTGCTTCATTGTCTATGCTATCTTTTAGCAAGGTATAGTTTCCTTCCTTATCTCTTTTAATTAGATCAATTTTTGCTTTTGCTTGATCTGAGATAAGGATGGCTACCCCTGCTTTTATTACTTCACCTGAAGCATAATAGATTCTGTTCCAGCCTTTTACCTTTACTCGGTATGTACCACACTGCTTTAACTGTGTTTCTGTAAACAACATATTGTAGAATTCTGGCTTTTGATCCAGTCTTCTATCCACCTCTGCTTTAGGGGAGAGTTCATCTCATTCACATTTATGATTAAAACTACTAATTCTGTATTTCCTGCCATCGTATTATCCCCAGATTATGCTTTTCTTTTTCTCTTCCTCCTTACCCCCCTCCCTAGTATTAAACTTTGTGGGCACCACTTGCCTCACACAACTCTCCCTCTTTAGAATCCCTTCCATCCCCTTTGAGTCCTTTCCCCTTTCTTATACCTTTTCCTTATTACTTTTTCCCTTTTCATCTCCCACTTTTTAATGAAGTGAGAGATGTTTCTCTGTAAACCAAATATGTCTAATATTTTCTCTTTGAGCCAAATCTGATGAGAGTAAGATTCATACAATGTTCCTTCCCCTCCCTAAATTGCCTCAGATATGATAGGTTTTCTTTGCCTCTTTGTGGGATGCAATTTCTCTCTTTTTATCTCCACTTTTCCCTTTTTCTGATACTATCCCCTTTCCACTTTTACTTCCCTTTTTTTGCATTATAATAGTAAAATCAAATTATTCACGCACAATTTATGTATGCCCATAACAGAAATACAGTTCTCAAGAGTTTTTCTTATCTTTTATGCTTCTTTTGAGTCATATATTTGGAGGTCAAATTTTTTGTTTAGCTCTGGTTTTTTTCATTAGGAATAAATGGAATTCACCTGCTTCATTGAATGTCCATCTTCCCTGGAATAAAATGCTCAGTTTAGCTGGGTAGTTTATTCTTGGCTACATTCCAAGTTCTTTTGCCTTTCAGAATATCAGATTCCAAGCCCTTCAATCCTTTAATGTAGAAGCAGCTAGATCCTGAGTGATCCTTATGGTGGCTCCTCAGTATTGAATTTTTTTTTTCCTGGCTGCTTGTAATATTTTTTCCTTAGTCTGATAGTTCTAAAATTTAGCCACAACATTCCTTGGAGTTTTAATTTTGGGATCTCTTTCAGAAGAATTTTGGGGTCTCTGTTCAATTAAGTCTTTCAATGGCTATTTTACCTTCTGATTCTATTACATATGGGCAAATGTAATCATCATTACATCAAAGAGAACTTGATGTTCTTTGATGATTTTCTGTTAAATAGTGTCTAGGCTCTTTTTTTCATCATAATTTTCAGGAAGTCCAATAATCCTCAGATTATCTCTCCTAGATCTATTTTCCAGGTTTGTTGTTCTCCCAAGTAGATATTTAATCTTTTTTTCTATTTTTTCATTTTTTTGATTTTGCTTGACTGATTCTTGATGTCCCAACTAATCATTCATTTCTATTTGTTCAGTTCTGATTTTTAATGACTTATTTTCTTCATTGGCTTTTTTTTTTAACCTCTTTTTGTATATGTCCAATTGAATTTTTAAATGAGTTATTTTTCTCTATGGAATTTTTTTCCATTTCACTAATTTTGTTTTACTGAGTTTGTTTCTTTTTCCAGTTCACAAATCCTACTTTCCTGGGAGTTCTTTGTCTTTTCCAATTCACAAATTCTGTTTCCCTGGGAGTTCTTTACCTTTTCCAATTCACATTTCAGGAAGTTTTCTTTTTTCACTTTATCAAATTTTTCTTTTAGTGTGTTATATGCCTTTTCCAAACTCTCTTGCAGAGCTTCTTTCCTTTCCCCATTTTTTTCTAGCTCTCTTTTAAGATCTTTTATAATTTCTTCTAGGAGGACCTTGTGTGTTGGGGACCAGGTTGTATCCCCCTTTGGGGTTTTATCTGGAGATTGTCTGCTATTAGTCTCCTTGGGTTGGAAACCTGCTCTCTTTGTGTATAGAAGCTATCTATAGTTAGAGTTGCCTTGGCTTTTTTGCTCAATTTTTTAAAAGCCCTTAGGGTCTGTCTTCAGGGCAAGGAGTTTACCAGCTTCCTTTACAGAACAGGGAGGGATGTACAGTAGCTGTCCTGCAAATGGGCTACAAAGAGCATCTGAGATGCGAAAGTGCTACTGCCCTGGGAAGAGCCCTGCCCCCTCCTGCAGAATTTTAAGTACCCTGGGCAGATAACCCCTCAATCCCTTCTCTGCTCCTGATGCACAGAAGTGTGGCTACCCCGGGCAGAGACCACCTGCCCCACCCTGTGCAAAAGTGGGGCTACCCCTGTGCACAAGCTACAGACTGTGGTTGCATAGCTCTGTGATGGTCCGTGCTGAGTCACTTCTGATGCTGGGTGGGTGTATCCAGGTCCTGTTAAATTATGGCATTTTTTGGAGTACACTCTACCTTTGGCATTTGTGTAACTTCTCTGCTGATCTACTGCTTTGCAACCAAAGCAGAGCAGCCAAGCTGTGGTAGTGTCCTCCTTACAAATTCTCCACCTGTGGAGATCATTCCTGCCTCTTTCACTCAGTGTGCTAGCTTCTGTGTTCTGCCTCCCTGTCCACACTGGCCTGCTCCTGCCAATCAGGACAAACCTTTTCTGGTGAGCTTCCAGATTATCTTTGGCTGGTAATTTGTTGTACTCCCAATATTTGTGAATTTTACCAGTCAAGCACTATTTCAGAGGCTAATTTTGGTAATTAGTATTAAGGGTACAAGGGGAGCTTAGAATGAAGCATGTGTCTTCTCCACCATCTTGGCTCTGCCCCACCTCTATTGACTTTTCTAGTAGAGAATTCATCACCTGTTACATGGCAGTATATAGCATCACATCCTCTGGAACTATTTCTCCAAAATTGCATTTATGGGTTGGGTCTACCAGGAGGCAATAGTTAACTCAAGTCCAGGAGAATACTCTGCCCACACTCCTAAAACAATAGCTCACGAGCTGATTCTAACCCCATTTTAATTTTAATAGTCAACTATTGACTATTGGCTAATTGGCTCAAAACAGAAAAAAGTTGCTAAGGAGACATAGTAAAAGCTATAACTAAAAAACATTTGCTCCATAAAACTGGGATGAATTCCCTCACAAATATAACACCTGTGGGAAGAGTAGGCACAAACTTAGAAAGGACACAGTGTTGATAGTGATAGCCCACTTGTGGCCAAAATAATTCAGACTACTAATAATTTAGGGGCCTGACATCTCTAATGCTGGTAAGTTCAAGAACTCAGGAATGGGAATACTTCCCAAGACCACCAGCCCTAATTCCATACTGTACCCCATAGACATCAGGTAACTTATCCTTGTGCAGATATGATCTGACAGCTATTTCTGCAGGCCATGTAGCCCCTATTTATTCATCTGTCACATCTACTGAAGATTTAGGGGGAAAAAACATCCTTGCCACCAAAGTTCTTGACATTGTCAAAGAGTTCAATATCAGAAACAGATAATGTTTTATCCATGGAAATAACAGTAGAAACATGCCTCACTATCTATCTTGCTACTCTACCCTAAAAACCAGTGGACCTTTCCATCTGACTTGCAGCAGATGCTTACTATACATGTGATCTCACCAATTGATTTCCTCTTTGTATCTTCAGCACTTAGTACATAGTAAGTGCTTAGTAAGTGTTTTTTTTTTTTCCTTTCATTTCTTCTGATACCATGTTTCCCCGATAATAAGACACTATCTTATTAATTTTTTGGACAGAAAAACACCAGAGGGCTTATTTTCAGGGGAGGGCTTATTTTAATGAACATTGACAGCAATTTTAATAAACAGGTAAATGTGAACAAAAAAAGTACCTTTATTCAATAATGATCATGTCATCTTCTTCAACAACATCATCATAAGTGTCCATACCCTGAATTCTGTCCTGGATGTCTTACGCCTCTATTTCCTTCAGAAGAAGTGGGCCCAATCTGTCATGTCCAGCAATATAGCTCTCTTTAAATGAACATGTCTTATCCAGGTAACCTGCTCGTAGTGCCTTGGCAACACAGCTGTCAGTAATTTTATCCCATGACTTCTTCACCCAAGTCAAGACTTCTTGCAGACAGGGCTTCACAAAGTTTCCACACTGATTTCTTTCCATTCTATTTTCAATGTAGTCATTGACTTCCATGTGTAAATGGTCCTTGAATGGCTTGTTTATTGCAATATAAAGGGTGTGGAGATAGGCAGTCATTCCTGCAGGAATCATTACTTGATCTATTCTTCTCTCTGCAAGGAAGTTATTCATTTCTTTAGCACGGTGAGTGCTGGCTGAATCCCAGATTATCAGACCTCTTTGGTTACCTTGCATAACAAGTGGCAGCATTAAATCAACCCACTTTCTTATAACAGCTTGTGTGCACCAGGCTTTTTCGGTTTCAAGAACATAAATGCCTGATACACGTTCAGTCTTATCTTTCTTGCCCTTACTGATGATTAGAAGTGTGGCTTTCTTTCCATCCAAACGAATTGCCAAAACACAGGTGACCCGTGCATTTTCATAGCCAGTGGTAGGAATGTAGATTGACGTTGCACCCCTGTGATGAATTGTTGTTTGAGATCCTTGCCCCATAAACACTGCAATTTCATCCATAACAATCATATTGCAGGTTTGGCACTTGGAAATGTCGATCCTATCAATAAAGGAGTTGAATGCAAGTGTACGTTTAATAACTTCAGTATCTTCCAGCTTAAACAGTGTTGTTGATCTTCTTAGGGACAGTTCATACCGTTGAAGGAAACCATCCAACCAGTGTTGTGATGCTTTGAATCCTTCTGAGACCATTTCAATCTCTGGTGCCATTGAAAGGGCAAATGCTTGAATATCAGCCCTGCACACAACCAAGGCCTTTCCTATCCTGTCAGCAATCCATTCACCAATGAGGATCTCCAAGTCAGGATATAAGGGTTGCAGCTCATAAGGGGGGGGGGGGGGACGGTGCATACAGAGGGTACCGTAATGTAGCGTGTAGTGCAGGGGATCACCTTCACTACAGTAGCAATCTCAATAGGGTTTATTTTCGGGGGAGGGCTTATTTTAGAGGAATCTTATACAGTAAGGGGAGGGCTTATTTTCGGGATAGATCTTATTATCGGGGGAACACGGTAGAGTTCTCATGGCTCACCCAATAGCCTACAGTATTTCTGTTGAGTAAAATACTCAGATGAACTAGGGAGGAGAAAGAAGAATGAAAAGAGAAGGAGAATTCTCTTGGTGGCAATTGAAAAGCCACTGTTATGGGATTGAATAGCATAAGTTCCCTAACTGAATAAAATTTGGCTCAGAAAGGGGAAATTACACAATACATAGAAGGGCCTACTAGGAAACTGTTGAGAAAAAAATGGAAGATGGATTATCATGAGTTATGTACTTATCTCCCTTGATTAGATTTTTGAGTTCTTTGAAGGCAGGAGCTATGTTTTAACCAAATCAATAATTTTAATTTTTAATAATAGAATTTGTCAAACACTATCCTGGGTATTGGACTTTTGGGTTCTGAAATCCTGGTGACTCTGATATAGTCCTTGACTTGAGTGGTTTAACCCGTCAGATAACAAAAGCATTTATATGTCAGGCACTATACTAGGAGATATGATATTGTAGGTATTGTAGAAAGAAAGACAGAAAAGCACTATACTAGGAGATACTATATTGTAGGCACTGTACAAAGAAAGGGAGAAAAAATTGGTCTCTGCCCTCAGAGTTCACAGTCAAATGGGAGAAACAAGTGTAAAGAATCTCTGAATATGAGCTATTTCTACTGTAAATGGAAGACAATCTCAAAGGAGAGGTACTAGAACCTGGAAGAATAGGGAAAGGCCTCCTTTTAACTAAGAGCTCATTCAAGGAACCTAGAGAAGCTAAAAAGCAGAGAAAACATTACCAGGCATAGGGGGACAAGATAGCCAGTGCAAATACATAGAATTGGAAGGTAAAGTGCCTTCTGTGAAAAACAGCAAACAATTCAGTATAGGTGGATTATATAGAGTTTCTGAAGAATACAGTATAGGGAACCTGAAAAGGTAGAAAATGGTCAGGTTGTAAAGAGCTTTAAAAGCCAAATGGAGAATTTTCTATTTGGATCTTAGAGGTAATAGAGAGTCACTGGAGTTTAGTGAGTAGGGAAGACCAAGGTCAGACTTAGTTTTTAGTAAAATAACATTAGCAGTCAAATGAAGGATGAATCAGGTTGGAAAGAAAATTTAGGCAAAGAGACCATTTAGAATGCTATTGTGATAATTGAGGTGATAGATGATGAAAATCTGTTGTATAAGTAGGGGAAAGAAACATACAAGAGATGTAAAGGTAGAAACAAAAAGATTCATCAACAAATTGGATGTGTGGGATCAGTGAAAGTAAGGATTTGAGAAAGACAGTGAGATTGTCAACCTGAATAACTGAGAGATGAATAGTATCTTCAATTACAATAGGATAATTGGAAAGAAAGGAGGATTTGGAGAAAGATAATGAATTCTGTTTTGGACATAATGAGTTGGAGATAATCTGGGTCTCCATTCCATTAAACACTGTCATCATCCTGAAAAACAACCTTTCTGAGATATAGTCTGGTCATTCCTTCTTCTGGTGGAAAAAGACACAAGAAAAAACAAACAACAAAAAAGTGAAAATACTATGGTTTCATTCACATTTAGCTTCTTTAGTTCTCTCACTGGATGTGGATGGCATTTTCCATCATAAGTCTATCAGAATTGCCTTGAATCACCTCATTATTGAAAAGAGGCAAGTTCATAACAGTTGATAATCATATAATCTTGTTGTTATTGTGTATAGAGTTCTTTTGGTTCTGCTCACTTCATTTAATGTAAGTCCAGGCTTTTCTCTTCTTTTTCTTGTATAGTTTTTTATTTACAAATATATGCACAGGTGATTTTTCAGCATTGACAATTGCAAATCCTTTTGTTCCAACTTCCCTCCTTCCCCCCCACCCCTTCCCCCAGATGGCAGGTTGATCAATACATGTTAAATATGTTAAAGTATAAGTTAAATACAACATATGTATACATGCCCAAACAATTATCTTGCTATATAAAAAGAGTTGAACTTTGAAGTAGTGTACAGTTAGCCTCTGAAGGAAATCAAAAATGCAGGTGGACAAAAATAGAGGGATTGGAAATTCTATGTAGTGGTTCATAGTCATCTCCCAGAGTTCTTTCCCTGGGTGTACCTGGTTCAGTTCATTACTGCTCTATTGGAACTGATTTGGTTCACCTCATTGTTGAAGTGAGCCACGTCCATCAGAATTGATCATCATATAGTATTGTTGTTGAAGTAAACAATGATCTTCTGGTCCTGCTCATTTCACTCAGCATCAGTTCCTGTAAGTCTCTCTAGGCCTTTCTGAAATCATCCTGTTGGTCATTTCTTACAGAACAATAATATTCCATAATATTCATATACTACAATTTATTCAGCCTTTCTCCAATTGATGGGCATCCACTCAGTTTCCAGTTTCTGGCCATTACAAAGAGGGCTGCCACAAATATTCTTGCACATACAGGTCCCTTTCCCTTTTTAAAAATCTCTTTGTTATCAGGCTTTTCTGAAATCAGCAACTGCTTTTGAAGGTACTAGTTACTAGACCACAAAAGAAAGTTCTGGCCACCAAAGTCCTTGGCACTGGTAAATGGGTAAATGACATTACCATCTATGTTGCTACTGTACCCTAAAAGCCATGGCACCATTCTATCTGACTTACATCTAAATTCTTCCATGCATGCATCTCCTCCATTACAATATGAGTTCCTTGAGATCAGGGATTATCTAACTTTTCTGTTTGTAGTCCTGACATAGAGTATTGCACATAAGAACTTTATACTTTATTCATTAATAAAGTCCCTCAGAATCTATTATTTGTGTATTATTTTCAGCTACTTGGAAGAAAGGCTCTTAAAAATACTTATACAATCAATATAAGGTTGTCCCTCTCAAAAGCAATTCAATTCAACTTTTATTGAGTATCTACTATGTTCAAAACACTGAAACTACAAAGAAAAAAAATTGTTCCTACCTTCAAGGAGCTTATATTATTTTGGAGAGATACAGCATATTCTCAAATATAGTACCAAAAAATTTTAAGTAGGAGAGAGAGCTAACAACAAGATAGATCAGAGATAGATCAAGGCTGAATTGAGCCTTGAAAGGAGATGAGAATTCTGAGATATTGATTCAACTCAGGATTAAAGCCTAAAAAGATGTCAAAAATAATTTCATGTGGGCCACAGAGGACAAACTTTAGCTTGAGAACTATTGCTAAACAGTCTCTTAATCCATCTCCTCACTATTCCAACCTCTCCTCAAAAAAAAAAAAACAAAAAAAAAAAAAAAAAAAAAAAAAAACCTCCCCTTCCTGGTATGACTTTCTTCATCTCTCTCCACAGAAGAGTCTCTAGCCAAGACATTATCTTGGTCCAGACTAGCTTCTTTGTCTTACTTCTAACTTACCATGGGAGTAAGTAGCAGGCTGACCTGTTTATTCATTTATGTGGTACAGGATTTAAATAAGCCATTCTATAGAACTAGAATAATTGTTCTTTCTTATATTTCCTTCAGATATTTTTATTCAGTGAAATCCAAAGGTTATAAGTGTGTTAGAGTGTTCCATTATGCATTATGCTATGTCTACTTAAGTTTTGCAGACATCCTGGTAGTTATTACCTGGAGAATGTAGAAGAGCTACCAAAAAAATCACTTTAAAGATGAAAAAAAAAATCAATTGACTGAAGTTTGAATAACCAGAAAACCACAAATTTAAGATTAGATAATTCATTCTGCTTACCTATACCAAGTTAAATATTTTGAAACTGAACAATATTGCATATTGAAATGAGTACTTGAACCTGGAATCATCAGACTTGGATATCAGTCCTGACTGCCCAAATCACTTAGGCTGAGTCTCAGTTTCCTCATCTAAAAAAGGGCATGTCAGCACTATTTGAATAGCTTACAAGGTTATTGTGAATCTTAAATGTAATAACACACACAAAGCATGCTGTAAATGATAAAGTATTATGTTGATTTAAGTTCTGAGTATTATATTATTTCTCCACTAAAGACCTATTATTGAGAGACACCCAAATATGTTGAATAAAGGTCAACAGTGAAGTCAGAAAAACTGAATACTTTTAGGTATTATTACAATTCCACCTCAAACATTTCACTGCCTGCATAACCCTGGACAAACAGTTAACCTCTTTGAGCCTTAGTTTCCCTATTTGTAAAATATGCATAATGATGGAAGCTACATCAAAAGTTTTTTTATGAATAGCAAGTGAGGTGCAAAACCTTCACAAATCTTTAAAAGCTACATGACTATGAACAAATATTGCTGATATCATTATTCCTGTGTGATTACCTACTGGAATTGAATATAATTTAAAATGGTGATATATTCAGAAGAAGCACTTTAAATATGGGGTTGTCATTAAAAAAGTGAAAACTTGGAGATCCTGAGACAACACAGCTGCTTATACTGGGGCCATCCTTATTTCTGTGATGCTTGCTGAGTAGCTGGTGCTCTTCTCTACAGTGTGGCATTCTCTGAGCCCCCGAGTGTTTATTCAACTCCCCGTCTGAGACTTTCTGGCACTATGATGGGAGTCTCTAAAGTGGCGCTCTGAGGCTATAGCTCTGTTTATTTACTCAGCTTCTGCTCTGTGTCAAGTGACTGCAGGCTCAAACAGAGCCTTATTGCTTGACAGGCAGCTTGGCATTTTCTTTTCCTTTGATTAAGTTTCAAAATTAGTCCAATGTCAATGTGGCTATAATACAAGATGGCACATCCAAGCTAAATATGGTCTTTGGATCATCCCAAGGCATGCTGGTTCCCTAAGCCAACTATTTGATAAATGGGCATGGAATTCTGCCAAAGGGAATGTCCTTTTCATGAGGATCCACTTAACTTGAAGCAAAGTCCAAAGCAACCAGAAAGAGTCAGCCCAAAGTGTTATCTGAACTTAGATGCATTTTTATAGGACTGCCTATGGCAAAGAGACTTCCATCCTTTTCCCCACAAACATAGCTCAAATCCCAGAATCTTCTTCTGAATGATGATGGAATTAGAGATAACAGGAGAATTGTAGGCTGAGGTAGGAGGTGGGGAGGGACTTCAAAGCTCATTCCCAGAGTTTATCAGACCTTTGGAAAAGTGATGGCTTCCAGATTATTTAAATCTGGATTTCAATTTTTGACCAGATTTCCTCTGTCTTTGTCCCAATTATCACTTCTGTCTAAATTCAAACTGCCACCTGCTGCCTAGCAAAAGCTGAAAGAAAAAGAGCTCTCTCTAAATTAAAGCATTGAATGTAATCTCTTTTTGTAGGAAAGGTCTGACCAAATCACCAAGCAAGCTTAGAAAGAGGGCATTTCTTTCTCTATGGATGTTCTGAATCCTTTCTCAAAGGCAATGTTGTATAACTTCTGATTGGAATATAAAGTACAGAGGAGTTGTAGAATGAAGATCAGAAAGAGAATAGTCCATCTGTGCTTCAGTATTAAATCTCAATTCAATTCCACAAACATTTGTTGATTGTCTATAAAGTGCCAGGCATTGTGCTAGACACTAGGGATACAAAAAACAAAAAAAGGTGGGAGGAAGGGAGGGAGAGGTTCCCTTTCCAATCTAAATCAATGAGCCAATAATTTCTAAGAGGCAACTAAGTTGCAACTGCCAACAGTCTCTTTTATCTCTACAGGTGACCCACTACAATCACAAGAAAAGGCCTTCAGTCTAATACATACATACATCCTTACTAATCATACATTACAAAGGACACAACATCCATCACTGGCCTTATACCATTCCACAATCACATAGAAATTAAGTCTATGAGATCTTTGTGACACTTGGTAGTATGAAGGAAAAAGAAGCAATATTGATGTGGGAAAGAGAGAAGTAGAGAAATATTTACTAAATTCAATGTGCCAGGCACTATGCTAAGAATAGAGGAGGAGGAGGAGGAAGAAGAAAAGAGGTGAGGAAGAAATAATAGGAAGAGTAAGTGGAAAAAGAAGGAAAGAGATGGAAAAGGAATCAAAAAAGAGGGGAAAATGAAGACAGAGAGAAAAAGGAAGAGAAAGTAGGAAGAAGAAAAGGGAGAAAGGAACAGTTGAGTAAGAGGAATAAGAAAAAGAAAAGGGAAAGAGAAGAATGAGACAGATAAAAGAAAAAATAAGGAGGAAAAGGAGGCCAGGAAGAGAAGGAGAAAGAAAAGGAAAATGAGACGTGGGGAAAGAAGGGAGGAAAAAAAGAAGAAAAAGGTGTGAGGGAAAAGGAACAGAAGCGGAAGGAGGAAGAGGAGAAAGGGAAAAAATACGTTTGCAACTAAAAAGCATCACTACTAGAAGAATTCTGGCATCCTATATGGAAAATTAGAGTTTGTAGAGCCAGACTTTCCACAGAGGAAAACAATCCTTTTGCTTATACTTATGGAGATACACATAAATAGCTGATTTTAAAACCAATGGCGAACTGTCGGAAATTATTGTTGCTTTGGGTGCCTCTCCTGCTGCGGTTCTCTTCCTCCTGTTTTCTTTAGTCCTTATGCAACCACGATGCAACTAGCAATTTGAAATTTACACACCTTAGCTGATCAGTTGCCCCCATCTGTAGCATATCCATAATCTCCCAAGGCAGACCCGTCATTATTCACAGCATAATCACTAACACAGCGGGTGCAGTTAGATGGAGAGCTCTAGGTACATATTACTAAGAAGCCTGATGAGCAAGACGTGCTGCTATCCTGTAAGAAATGCTACCCCCGGGAAATTTAAAATAGCACATTGCAATGTGCATGGCATACATCTGCTACACCCATACTGGTGCTTGATTGGACTGATCATTAATATAGCTTGCTGTCTCTCTCTTCTGCCCCAGCCCAGTTAGGACACCGGGCAAGATGTAAAAGCTATCTTTAGGACTTCAGAACTTCGGTTTTAAGCCGTATACGAATGGGCTGGCTGCTTCTTTTCCCAAAAGATATTTGCTGTTAAAAGAAAAAAAATAAAAGCACCTTTTATTAATTATGTGGATCACTAATTAGTACCTTCAACTAGGGGTTATTTGAAAAGCTGAGCATACAGGTCAACTACGGATAGGGATTGAATCTGTGATTTCATTTATGTGAGAAATTCTAATTATTAAATTCCCATCTACCAATGAAAATCTTCTCCTTTCCTGCAATTTATTGTCTTAGAGCTGTCTAGAGATCATTTAAAGATTCTATGACTTACCCCAAGTGGAATAAATCATACTACCAGAAGGAATTTGAATTCAAATATTTCAAATTCCAAGGCCAATTCTCTATGCCACACCCAGAATGGTCAACATTGAGACTCTACTCTCAAAGTTAAAGCACTTAGCCATTTTCCCCTTCTGTTAATAATCCATAAAACTACAGAAGTGGAAAGCAGCATATGCTGTCAGTCACAATCTTTTGCTATAAATTGGTTTTGCTTAACATTTTTAGGGAATGTACTTTGTGGGGAATTTGTTTAGTGTTTTATTTTAAGTGCCCATAGTATTCAAACAAAATATGTTAATAATTTTTTTTTGTAAAAAGCAAGAAAATGCATTCCATTTTCCCCTTAAGACTAAAACCCATGAAAATAAATAAAAGTAAAGGCTGGGAGTCTATCCCATCTCTAAAATAGAAGGGGAAAATCTTTATCTCACCACCTTTGTTTACTTGAGAATACATATTTGGAGGAAGAAAATGTGTCCTCATGTATATAGGCATATGGATTGCAAGCTTCCATATTCCTTTACAAATTTTCAATAACATTTTATTTTCCCCACTTGTTTATTAAAATATTTTAACACATTTTAAAATTTTTCAAGCTCCAAATTCTATCCCTTTCTCTCCCTTCCCTGAGATGACACAATTGATCATTAATAAAATACTGTTTTGAGTATGTGCAATATTCTCCTGGTTCTGCTCATTTCACTCAGGTTTTTCTGAGTGCATTCTGACCATCATTTCTCACAGCACAATTCTCATAGCACAGCTTATTCAGCCATTCCCTAATTGATGACCATCCCCTCAGTTTCTAATTTTTTGCTACCACAAAAATAACTGCTATAAATAATTTTATCTAAACACATTATTTTTCTGTTTGTTCTATTTCTTTGTCATACAGACATAGTAGTAGCATTGCTGGGTCAAAAGATATGTATAGTTTTATATCCCTTTAGACATAATTCCAAATTATTTTCTAGAATGGACTAGTTTTCAACTCTACCAATAGGGGGCCATGTCCCAATTTTTCTGTATCCTCTCTAGCATTTGTCATTTTCCTTTTCTGTCTTGTGAGACAATCTGATAGGTGTGAGGTGGGGCTTCAGAGTTGTTTTAATTTACATTTCTCCAATAAGTGGTGATTTAGAAAATTTTTATAAGTGATTATTGGTAACTTTGATTTTTTCTTCTGAATAATGTCTGTTCCAATCTTTTGACCATTTATCAAATGGGGAATGGCTCTTATTTTTATGAATTTGGTTCACCTCCCTTTATATTTGAAGAATGAGGTCTTTATCAGAGAAACTTGCTTTAATTTTTTTTCAATTTCCTGTTTCTTTTTTTAATTTTAAGAGTCTGTAATTGCATATAATTAAAAATATCCATTTCATTTCATGTGATACTCTCAAAGTCTTGTTTGGTAATAAAATCTTCCTTTAGCAACATTTTTCTTTGCTATACTAATTTACTTATATCATTCTTTATGTCAAGATCATTTATCCATTCTAAACTTATTTGGTACATGGTATAAGTTGTTCTCCTATGCCTGGTTTCTGCCAAACTGATTTCCAGTTCTCCCAGCAATTTTTGTCAGATGATAAGATCTTGCCCCCAAAATTTGAATCTATGTATTTATTGAGCAATAGATATTTATTTACTACAGTATATTGTGTGCCTTCTCTATTCCACTGCTCCATCCTTTCTATTTTTTTTTAAATACTTTGTAGAATATTGACATTAATTGTTCCTTAAATGTTTCAAGAATTCACTTGTAAATCAATCTGATTCTGAGGTTTTTTTCTTAGGGAATTTATTGGTGGCTTATTCAGTTTCCTTTTCTAATAAAGGTTATTTAAACATTGTATTTCCTCTTCTGTTATTTTGAGCAGTATGCATTTTTGTAAATATTCATCCCTTTTACTTAGGATATCAGTTTTACCAGCATAAAACTGGACAAAATGACTCCTAATAATTGGTTTAATTTCCTCTTCACTGGTAGTGGACTCCTTTTGCTTTTGATACTGGTAATTTGGTTTTCTTTTCTTATTGAATCAAATTAATCAATTATTTATCTTTTTTATTAGGTTGTGGTTTTTTTCTCTAATAAAATTAACATCTAGTTTTATTCATTCTCTTTTTTTTTACTTTCAATTTTATGCATCATTCCTTTGATTTTTGGGACTTCCATTTTTGGTATTTAATTGGGGATTGTTTATTTGTTCTTTTTTCCCCAATATTTTTAGTTGTATGCCCTATTCATTTATCTGCTCTTTTATTGTGTGTACATATTTAAAGAAAATATCTTCCTCGAAGTTCTTCTTTGGCTGCATCTAACAAATTTTGGAATGTTGTTTCATTGGTGTCATCCTCTTTAATAAAATGATTGATTGTTTCTATGATTTGTTTTTTGACCCACCCACTCTTTGAATTGGGAAAGTGGAAGCTAAAATAGATCTAATTAAAAAGGACAAGCATGGAAAATATATCTTGCTATCATTATCATGTTATCAATACTAAACATATATACACCAAATTGCATAGCATCCAAACTATAGACAGTAAAATTATACTAGCAGGGAACTTCAACCTTCCCCAATCACAGCTAGATAAATCTAACATTAAAATAAGAAATATGTCAAGAAGATGAAAAGAATCTTAGAAAAGTTAGATATGATAGACTCTGGAGAAAACTGACTGGGAATAAAAAGGAGTATACTTTCCCAATTCTAATTTGTAAAAAATTATTTTCAGCAATGAATTTTTGTACCTTTTTTTCCATTTGGTCAATTCTGGTGGGGTTTCAGGACATTATTTCCACTAATGTTTTTGTCCCTTTTTTTAAACCAAGCTTCTTTCATATTCACATGTCTTTCATGTTCACTATCTTTTCATAATTTTCTTCTTTTGTTTTTATTTCTTAATCTAATTTCCTTCCATCATTAGTTTTGAAAAACCATTTCTAGGAATTCTTGTTGAGCTTGTATTCAATTTATACTTTTCTTTGTGGCTATGCTTTTAGCTGTTTTTTCATTATTTTTTGTGTATGTTTCTTGGTCTTCCATGTCACCATTATAGATTTTTATGGCCTTTTTGTTGTTATTTTTTGCTCATTTACACCTCATTTTTTGATTATTTACTTTATGTAAGTGTTGAATTCTGTTCCCAGCATGGGTGAGAGTGACTCAGTTTCAGACTCTTTGACACTATTGTTTTCAGAACTAGTTCTGGTTGTTAAAAAATTCTCAATACTTGGGTGATATGATTTGGAGACAGGTATGATCACTGCTTTCCTGGTTTATATTCTGGCTTTATCCCGGAGAGGCCCCTAATTTTTGGGATTCCTGATTCCTTAATTCTAGAAGTGATATTGTCTCTCAAGGCTTTCCACTCACTCATCACTAAAAGTGCTCCTCCCTGCCATTGATCTGTGAGCCAAGAATGAGTATAGTCAATGGAGTTGCCAAACAATGTCTGGTGCTGTGTAATTTTAGCACAGAGATCCTCTGCAATCTTTTTCTGAATAGTTCCAAGTTTCCTTATGATTTCTAGCTTGGCATTTTTTAAAGTTGCTGCTGCTTCTATTGTCACTACCTGGTCCCACTTCTAGAGTTTGATCCCTATAGGCTCCAAGGTCAGCCTCCTTAGTCACATATCTCTCTTTCTGACCTGCTACAACAATATATTGTTTTGAAATGGAAGACTGTCTCACTAAACTTTTTGTTGGTTTTTCTATTCCAGAATTGTACTGAAGATGTTATTTTAAAATTATTTGGAGGGGAATGTTAGTAGAGTTTAACTAAGTGCTTTAACAACTTCATCATTTTAACTCTGCTCCTTACTCCCTTTAACATTTCAAAGAGCTTCTTAATTCATCACAGCATCATTCCTCTTGACAATCCTGGGAAGTAGTCAGGGCAGGAATTACTATTCCTATTTTTCCAGATCAGGTAACTGAGGCATAGGTTCCCCAAAGTAGTTAATGGCAAAACAGAGAATTGGGTTTTTATATATTACTCAAAATTCTGTATTGTGTTTTGGCTTTCAGACTTATGGCTTATGTAAGATAGATAATTAAAACCAAATAAAGAAAATAAGGGCATTTTTTCCAGTTCCTAATTCTATTATAATATTATCAATAACAATTTGGTTGATAATAGGGACTTAAAACATTCATGAATAGTGAAACAAATTAACATATAATGAAAGCATATGCCATCTTGACTTCCTTGGATTATGACAAGTAGCAGAAGAACATTGCTCAGATTCTGTTAGCAGGACCAGCAATTAGACTTCTTGTGTGCTAATGAATGGATTCACATATTATGTAAGTAAGAATGTAAAAATACTTTAGAAAAGTACCACAAGGGATTATAGGATAAGAATACAACACATCAACAAATCCTGACTATAAAACATTCTTCTATTTGATAAAAAAAAAAGTGTAATTTACTAATAGCTCCAACACATTCTAAGATAATAATTTAAATAAAATATTTTGGATCTGAGTGATCCATCTAACAATAAGAATGCCATCCCCTTTCACCAATTTATTTTTCTATGTGATTCTTATCATGTCTGTGAGTCTTCCATACAAAACATTAGAGACCTTTCTTTGGTTCTTTTAGTATCTTAGAACTACCATTGTAGTTTCTGGTATCCCCATTTGTCTCATTCTTGATATATAAACAGCCTACCTTCATTTGTGGTCCAACTTGTCTAAAATCAAATATTTTATTCCATTGCTCAAGTAGTTGTTGATAATATCCTGTGGTTACTGTACATCTTTCCATTACACTTTAGATTACTTCTAATTTTATTCTTTTATGACTGTGATACACCATAATTTGTGGTCAAATGGAATCACCAAAAGAGTAGTAGGTTTTAAAGAGATGGATCTTTAATAGAAGCTGAATACAGCCCTACAAAGAGTAAATGTCCAATGGCTAATGGCAAATCAGTGTAAGACTAGTCTCATCATCTGACTATTAACCATCAAACAATGACATTTTGATCACCATGACCCAAATATCATTATAACATCAATATTAAAAAAAATCAAAATGTATTGTGAAAAAAAGAAAACAAAAATAAAGATAAACTGACAGAGAAATTAAAACAAAAATGGGAATGGAGGAAGAAAAATAAACTAATTTCTTTTTTTATTTTATTAAAGCTTTTTATTTACAAAATATATGCATGAGTAATTTTTCAACATTGACCCTTGCAAAATCTTCTGTTCCAAATTTTCCCCTCCTTCTCCTCATCTCCTCCCCTAGATGGCAGATAATCCAATACATGTTAAATTTAATATATGTATACATATTTATACAGTTATCTTGCTGCACAAGAAAAATTGAATCAAGCAGGTTAAAAAAAAAAAAAAACCTGAGAAAGAAAATGAAATACAAGCAAACAACAACAGAAAGAGTGAAAATGCTATGTTGTAGTCTACACTCAGTTCCCACAGTTCTCTCTCTGGGTGTAGATGGTTCTCTTCATCACTGAACAATTGGAATTGATTTGATTCATCTCATGGTTGAAGAGAGCCATGTCCATCAGAATTGATCATCATATAGTCTTGCTGTTATCGTGTATAATGATCTCCTGGTTCTGCTCATTTCACTTAGCATTAGTTCATATAGGTCTCTCCAAGCCTCTTTGAAATCATCCTGCTGTCACTTTTTACAGAACAATAATATTCCATAACATTCATATACATATGCATTCATATATAATTTACTCAGCCATTCTCCAATTGATGGGTATCCCAGTTTCCAGTTTCTTGCCACTATGAAAAGGGCTGCCACAAACATTTTTGCACATGTGGATCCCTTTCCTTCCTTTAAGATCTCTTTGGGATATAAACCCAGTAGAAACACTGCTGGGTCAAAGGATATACACAATTTGATAATTTGGGGGCATAGTTCCAAACTGCTCTCCAGAATGATTGAATCCATTCACAGACAATGTATCACCAACAATGTATCAGTGTCCCAATTTTCCCACATCCCCTCCAACATTCGTCATTATCTTTTCCTGTGTTCTTAGTCAATGTGAGAGTTATGTAGTAGTATCTCAGAATAGTCTTAATTTGCATTTCTCTGATCAATAGTGATTTGGAACACTTTTTCATGACTACAAATAGTTTCAATTTCTTTATCTGAAAATTGTTTGTTCATATCCTTCGATCATTTATCAATTGAAGAATGGCTTGATTTCTTATAAATTTGAGTCAATTCTCTATATATTTCAGAAATGAAGCCTTTATCAGAACCTTTGAGTATAAAAATGTTTCCCCAGTTTATTGCTTCCCTCCAAATCTTGTCTGCATTAGTTTTGTTTGTACAAAAACTTTTTAACTTAATATAATCAAAATTATCTATTTTTTGATCAATAATGATCTCTAGTCCTTCTTTGGTCACAAATTCCTTCCTCCTCTACAGGTCTGAGAGGTAAACTATCCTAAGTTCTTCTAATTTGTTTATAATATCATTCTTTATGTCTAGATCATGAACCCATTTTGACCTTATCTTGATATACAGTCTTATGGGTTAGTCAATGTCTAGTTTCTGCCATACTAGTTTCCGATTTTCCCAGAAGTTTTTGTCAAATAGTGAATTCTTATTCCAAAAGCTGGGGTCTTTAAGTTAAACAAACTAATTTCAAAATAATCTCAGATATTATAATTATGGGTTTTGCAACAATACAAAAGAGGCAATAGTTACTTCCAAAGCTTCTAGGTTGTGTCTACAAAAGAATAACTATAGATAATATATTTGCTCCAAGGGGAAAACACAAACTTTAAAACATCTTGGATTTTTAATGTTTTATACTGGGGGATGTTTTAAATTAAGTAAACATTAAAGACTATTGAATCCAATTTTATTACTTTACAGATGACTAAACCAAGCCAGAACCAGAATCCAAGTCTTCTAACTCCCAAGGCAGCACTCTGCAAAAAAACATAACTGTACAGTAAAAAAAAAAAAAAAAAAAGTATTTACATTGGTATCAAACTTGCTTGTCACTTAATATCTATGTGACCATCATTTAATCTCTGTGGGCCTCAATAATCTCATCTATAAAGTGAGAAGGTTGAACTGGATGACTTTTGTTAGCTCTAAATTTATGATGCAACAATAATTTCAATCATACCATAATTGCCTAAAATGAATATTTTATATAAAGCTTTTTATTTTCAAAACATATGCACAGTTTTCAGCATCCACTATCGCAAAAGCTCGTGTTCCAAATTTTGTTTTCTCCCTCTCTATATGTCTCTTTTTGTCTCTTTCTGTCTCTGTCTCTCTCTGTGTATCTCTGTTTGTCTCTGTCTCCTTATCTGTCTTTGTCTCTTTGGCTCTGTCTATCTCTCTTTGACATAGGTGATTTAATTAAAGAATATATTTGGAAATGGAGGTAATATAAAAACAAAAATAATCAGAAAATATTTTAATTGTAAAAAACATTTATGCATCCATTATCTCTCTTTTTCTCATTGAAGATATGGTAACTAAAGCACAGAAAGAATTCACAGATACTTAGTAGCAGATTCAGAACTAGAATGTAATATAAATCTTCTTCAGGCTGTTAACTTTTGCTACTAGGTTATAATTCTGAATTAAGAACCCAAATATTCAGAATGACTTTTTTTTAACTTTGAAACTCTGTCCATGTCGATGGCTATTTTTCCTAAAAATCTGTATCTTGTCTGATTAAGTTATGTAATTTGTCCAATTCTATGTAATTTTATTCACTCTGAAGTTATTTTAGATATTGATTGAAAACCCATAGTCATTATTCTTCAGAGAATAGAGCTATGGTACAGAAATGATTTGGTGAAAAACAACAGATGAATATCCTAAGTATTATACTGGCACCCACAAATATTAAATGTCCTAGAAAAAGATCTCTGGAATTCCCTGAAAGAGAATTTTTGGAAATATAGATTAGAATTTTACAGGTAAAAAAGCATGTAGAAGCATGATCCAGGATATTGCAGATTCCTCCATAATAGTGAAATCCATAAAAAATAATTTTTTAAGATGAGGAAGAAAAAATATTGGATGTTAAAAGCATTAATATACTTTCTGAGTATAGTCTAAAATCATATTCTTCTCTCACATTGTCTCTCCTATGAGAACATAAGATCTCCTAAAGCAGAAATAATCTCTCACCAGAGATTAACATAGTATTTTAAACATAGGAAGTACTTAATAAATGCTTTTTTTCATTCATTCATTCATTCATTGATTTACAGAGAGTCATGAAGCTAATGAACAATAAAACTATGATTTAAAATCAGGTCTTCCTTATTCCAGTTCCAGCATTCTATCTATTATGTCAAGCCATGCTTTATCTAAATCATGTTATCCAAACAATATATTCTCAAATTCACTCTGAACAACTCTAATCATAACTTTGCTTGGAAATGTTTGCTATCTAAGAGCTACCTGTTGTAATCTCAGGTAGAAATTCTTAAAACATAAAACTTTCTCTCTTACAGGGAAATTTGATAGAATAGAATTCTCTATCATCCTTTCTGTACACCAAAAGGGTATTAAAGGTAGTAAACTGCCATTATTACTTCATGACATTGTAACAGAAAGCTAGGGGAATAATTCTCTTATGTTCCTTGTACTTATCCACCTTTGAGGGCATTTGTGTTGGCCAAAGCAAACCAAGAGCTTTGTGCAAAGGATCAGAAACAAGTTTTGTATAAATGTAATACACTACATAAACACTCAAGGCCACAGAGAAGGAAATAATATTGTGGGGTTTGGTTTCATTTATGGGAATTTATCACATATATTTTTTTGAACAAGCTATTCTCTCTATAAAACTCAGCTAGCAAATCTGCCTTGCCTATTATCATGGTGAGGATAATGTAGCAAACAGATGGAGGGTTTCATACAATTTGTTGAACTAAATTTAACAGGTTTGGCTGTGAGTGTTAACTTATTTTTATATTCTATTTGTGTTATGTTTGTAATAGATGCATACACATGAATAAAAACAGAAATCTGTACACACAGTACAGCTGGTTAGATAATGTTTTCATTATAGCATCACATACTCCTAATTAGAAGAATTTATATTTGGACTACAAATAAATTTTGGCTGCAAATTCTGTTTGTATGGCATTTTGATGACAGGAACTCTTCATCATTGCTGAAGAGACATTTGAACCCCATCCTCTATCTATAGCACCATCTGATGAGAAAGAGGAGTGCTACCAAACTCATTAAATTAATAATGGACATTTAAGTAAATAACCAGTTGGGGGGTCGTAGAACCAAAAAGATAGATGCTATCCAGCAGAAAGTTCTAAGCATAGAATGTTTGGTATCAGATAAAAAATATCTGATGACACACTGTGTCAAAAGTGTGAGTTGGGGAAAAAATTTAATTTTTACAATTTTTTTAAATGTGAGCTGGGAAAATGAGGCACCATTAAATATTGAATGATGACAGAGATTCTTCTGATTCCAAATGAATTATAGAGCAGAGCTTCCCTATTCAGAGAGGGAGTGTTGGATTTTATCAACACAAGTAACCAATTGGAACCTAATTGAGAAGCCATTTAAGCAATATCCTCCTAAATTGGCCATTAACTCCAGTTGCCCTGTGATCATATTTCTTATTCATCGAAATAGCAGGATGAAAGCTATAAAAGTAATATACATTGTGGTAACTAGACCTGGCATGTACTGGTCATCAAGAGAAGCCCCTCTGGGTTTATAAGCCAACTAAGTATCCTCCTCCCTTGCTCCTGTATTCTTAATGTCCCTGACTGTCTCGTACAGCATGGAAACATGGCCACATATGCAGAGAAAATTCAGAAAAGTAAGGATTAGTTGGCAAATTACAGCCCTTGGAATGGGCATGAAAAGAAAATAGCTTTGTTTAACTTGTGTATAAACTACCAAAGAGTATAGGCTCTAGTGCCCCAAGCAGCTACTTAAAACATCCCCCTATTTAAAGTCATTTTGCATTAAATGGTACCTTTTAAAATAATACTAATAATAACCAGCATTTATACAGTACTTGAAAGTTTACAAAGCACTTTATATACTTTATCTCATTTGCCAGAGATTTGGAGATAAAAAGAACCCTAGAGATGACTAGTCCAACCCCATCTCTCCACAGAGCAGGGAACTGTAGCCCATAGAGGTTGTTTAAAGTGTCCTGGGTCATAGAGGCAATAGATGTCAGAATTTATACCCCAAGCTTCTGATTCCTAAACTTCATTTTACTCGGTCCTACTCTTGCTTCACACTGCTCTTTTGGTTAGCCTCTAAAATAGAAATGCAATGTATTGAAACAAGTGTCTGATGAATAAAGAAAAAAGTTGAAAAAGGCAGAGACAGGCAGATGAGAACATAAAAATGAGGCCTGAATTATCCTTGTTTAAAATGAAATATCCTTTATTTTTTACCATTTCTTCTAAATCTCTAACCCTATACTTGACTAGGGGAAGTAAGGTGGAACACCTATTAATTTTAATCATTACTTTGTCCCAGTTTGGTTCACTGGAGAAAGTAACAGCTTTGAAAGCCAAGGAAGTGGGTTCATATACTGTCTCTGATGATAACTAGCCATGTAACTTTTGACAAATAAATTGACCATTCTGAGCCTCAGTTTCCTCATCAAATGAGAGAGATTGGACTATATGGATTTTGACTGCCCCTCCAATGATGGATCTATCATCCTATGATGCTTCTCCAAGTTTACAAATCTTGCCGAGATATTTATTTGAAAGCTAGACAACATAAGCTCGTTTGTGGCTGGTTTCGCCTAAGCTCTTTCTGCTTGAATATTAACAGAAACTAAACAAAGTTAGGAGAATGATAAAGATCTGATATAAACCAACAAGAGACTGCTCAGTAATGGTGCTCAGACCTCAGACTTCAGTCGTCCCTGTAGCAGGCTAGCAGCTGCTGCAAATTAAAGGACTTGGAAACCCAGATATAAAACAATCAGGAAAAAAAAGAGAGAAAGGCTATTCGTGGTCTTGCTTTATGAGCATGTATAATTGATAAAAGAAAGAGAGGGAAAGAGAGACAGCCATAAAAAAATACTAGGAAAAAATTCCTGGATAAAGTTATGATCATAGATATGGCATAAAACCAGACCTGTTATAGCTGGGTTCTATCTGTTATGTACCCTAGGAATTTAGCCTTCCATAAGTCAATAGTCAATATCCTCTCTTTATTGGTTGTGAAACCCCCAAATCATCATTTTTATATTAAATTCTTTAACTTGGTATCTCGCTATAATTCTTTACTTAAACACTGGTTTCATTTTAGTAATAATAAATAACACTTTGTATTGATTCAGAGCTTCTCTGCGAAGGGAACTGGGTTCCTCGCTGAAATAATTTAATTCATTCTCCTTATAAAAATATTTCCCATAGAATGTTAGAGTTGGAAGGAACCTTAGAACTCATTGAGTCCAACGGCCTCATTTTACATTGTAGGAAAATGAGGCCCTGAAAAGGCTGTTCATAAACCAGCCATTGTGCTAAGCACTGGGAAAAAAATAGAAGCTGAAAGCAAAATAGTCCCTGCCTCCAAGAAGCGGACATTCTAATGAGAGAAAACAGCACATAAGAGGGAATTAAAAGGCCAGGGCCAAGAGAGGTAGAAAAAGTACCTAAAATTTCTTGTCTAAGGTCACACGATTAATAAATAGTATGTTAAGTCTGGAATCCAAGTCTCCAGAGTCATAATACAAGAGATTTCCCACAATGCTATACCACACTGATATCCTTTTAATTATCTTGTTGGTTTTGTAGAGAATATTATCTAAACTATCTTAGAAATCTCTTCTATTTATAAATTGTCTTTCTCTACATTATTATTTTCTTTGACAATTCTACCACCTTCACATCAAACTTTAGAAAGCACAAAGATGTTACTTTTCTAGGATTTCATCTCCCACCATTTTTGGTTCAAAAAAAAAAAAAAAACTATAACTAGTTGGAGAACTTCTCTGGAATTGGTCTCTCACAATGCTTGGGCTGTGTATGAATCTGTAGCATGGTGATGTCATCGGGAAAGGACAGAATATCAGAAGTATTGTAAGAAAAAGCATTTATACCTTCCCTGAAACTTAAGATATTTCACCCTTTTCTACATGGATATAGAAGACATACAATTTTATTCAATTCCTTGTTATCTATGTTGTTTTGTACCTTAATTAAATGCTTTTACTCTTGAATCTGTGTTTTGGGTACACTTTAACAACAGAATAATACAAGAGACAGAGGCTTAGGACATAGGTTGGCTAATTATTATCCCACAAAAACTAAGTTAAATCTGATAGATGATACTTCAATTTCAAAAGTAATTGAGGCAGCTACATAGCACAATGCAGAAAGATTTTGGATCTAGAGTCAAGAAGAGCTAAATTCAAATCTGACTTCAGATAGGTATTTACTAGCTGTGTAATCTTGACCAAGTGACTTGATCTCTATACCTCAATTTCCTGCTCTGTAAAATGGGGGTAATAATAGTATTTACTGCCCAGGGTTATTGTGAATAACTTGTAAAATTTTTGCAAAATCTTAAAGTACTTTTTGCTTTTTTTTTTAATAATGAAACACAAATATTATTTCCCCCCCATCCCTTTTTTTTTTTTAACTTACTCTAAATATTTTCTTCCTCTTTATATAAATACTCTTTTCTTGGGATATTGTCCTTAAATTTAAAATTAGTTATTTCACTCTGAGCATATCATTTTATTCTTTAAAGATAAACTTAAGAGCTTACTCTGCACAGAAAGAATAATATTAGTCTCTGGTCTTACTATAATAAGAATATAATGTAATATATTGATATATATGTAATTATATTATAACATAATATAATAAAAATAAAATTCTTATCACCTATCTCATAGTGATCTTACAGAATATTTCCAAAGCTATAAAAATGAGTTATTTATTATTTTTTGTTATTCTTTACATTAAAAAATAATTGCAAATATTTCTGTTTTTCTCTTATTGGCTACTAGTTCCTTTCTTTTCTTGTCTTTATTTTGAAACCTACTCCACAAAAAATCAAGAGCATTTCTTTGATTCAGTTTGTTCCTAGCACTTTGATAAGCTCTGTGGGGTATGCAACAGAGCTAGAACACATAGTCCTTACCCTCAAGGAATTTGTGACTAATTGAGGAGATGAAGTAACCATATATATAAATCAATGAGAGAAAGGTACAAGATATACTAATAAGTGCTTGACTATTTAAAACAGATTTTAATTGCTCCAAGAATGAAGAGAAAGGAAAGATCATTCTGGCCTGAGGCTAATTACAGAAGGCTTTTGTAGAAGAGCTGAGATTCAAATAAGTCTTTGAAAGAATGTAAGATTTGGATCGGCAGATAGTGCTTATCCACATAATATCCCATTGCAATGAACACGATTACAACAAACCATTCTTCCGTTTTCGAAAACCTGTTCCCATGCCCAGGCAGATGGCCCATGATAACACTGCTTTGTTGAGATGATTATAAACAATTTTCTTTCTCTGGGCCCTGTCCATGTAGCAGTCACTTCCTAAAATGTAAATACCTGATGGTGTGTTCAGAAGAAAAGAACTGAGCTTGTTTACACCTCATTGGTTCTACAATCAAGCAGCAATTATCCTTCAAACACCCTATCCATCTCTGCCAACAAAACCACAAAACTCCATACCACCAAAACAAAATACCACCACCAGCAATAAAACCCATAAAATACACACACACACATACACACACACACACACACACACACACACACACACACACACACACCAGACGTTTTGAGTGAGGAAGGAAATTTAAGTTAAAAAAAAAAAAAGATGTCAAGGAATTGCCTATGACACTATCCTCCATCACCCCCTATTACACAGAAACAAACTTTTCAAATATGAATTTATAATCAGAAAGCTGAATGTAGTGTCCTTCACACTCAAAGCCCTTTTTACATCAATGTAGTTCTCAGTGATGTTTTCATCATAGCAAAATTCAATTAAGATCAAAATCTGGATAGCTTGTTAAGTTTGTTATAAGGAAGTTTGACCTTTGATAACTATTTCATGAAACCACTGATGTTTGACTCTCTAATGTTCTTTGCATACAGTCTTATAAAATGGATAATATGCTAGACAAAGGTCGAGAGACTTGGGTTTGAATTCTGCCTCATATACTTATTAGCTCTGTGATCATAGGTGAATCATATACTTCTATGAGCCTCATTTATTCTATAAAATGGAAGAAATAACATTAGAACTATCTACCCTTAGAGGGCAGTTATGAGGGAAGTGGGGTAATATATAAAGTGTGTAATAATTACTCACTTTATATATTACTCCACTTCCCTCATAACTTTTCCAGAAAGCTTTTCTAATTGCTATTGAGAAATAGTTTCCTTTATATCCCTTTCTGGGTTTTTTAATTCTGAAACCACCTTTTTCTTTATCTCAAACAATCACCTAAATAACTTTTAAACTCCTCTCTCCAATAGAAATCATAGAAACATATTGTATGATTTCATTTTGACACTAATTATCATGTGAAGTTGGGCAAGTCATTTAGCTTCTCTGATCTTTGACTTCCTTTTATCCAAAAGAAAATTGGTATACCAGGCTTCTAAGGTTTTTGTCAGCTTAAAAATACTACTTTTTTCCTATGATTTCTCCTGCCACATACATTTTCTCTCCCCTGTTATCCTGATTCTCTTTTACTTCTCCCACTCTGAATAATGGCCATCTTGGCTTCTGTGATAATCAATATCTTTACATAGTTTATTTTCAATTTGGTTTGTTTTTATAAATCTACTTTTTAGCATCTCACTTTGGAAATACATATTATATACTTACATATATATCTAAAATTATCTATATATGATATACATATGAATCTATTGTGTATATTGCATATACATAAATATATAAAAATCATCCTAAATATTTAAGACTATTTTTAATTTGATAAGTGCTCAAATTCTAAAATCCATATTGTCAAATTATGGTATAGTGTGGAAATTAGACTATTTTCCTCTCTAGGCAGCATTGGGTTAGAGATAAACATTACAGATACACTGTCATCCATGTTTTGTTTTGTTTTTTTTAATGATAGCTTTATATTTTCAAAATTCATGCAAAGATAGCTTTCAATATTCACCCTTACAAAACCTTGTTCCAAATTTTTCTTCCTGCCTCCCCCCCACTCCCCCAGATAACAAATAATCCAATATATGTTAAACATGTGTATTTATCATGCTGCACAAGAAAAATCAAATCAAAAAAGGAAAAAAATGAGAAAAGAAAAAAAGCACGCAAACAACAACAAAAAAATGAAAATACTATTTTGTGATCAACATTCAGTCCCCATCATCTTCTTTCTGGATGCAGATGGCTCTCTCCATCCCAAGTCTATTGGAATTGGCCTGAATCACCTCATTGTTGAAAAGAGCCAACTCTATCAGAGTTGATCATCACATAATCTTGTTGCCACTGTGCACAGTTTTTTTGGTTCTGTTCACTTAATTTAGCATCAGTTCATGTAAGTCTCTCCAGTCCTTTCTGAAATCATCCTGCTGAGCATTTCTTACAAAAGAATAATATTCCATAGCATTCATATTCAACTCATAGGCATCCACTCAATTTCCAGTTTTTTGCCACTACAAACCTAATAAAGACACTGTTAATCAAAGGAAATGAACAGTTTCATAGCCTTTTGGGCATAGTTCCAGATTGCTCTCCAAAATGGTTGGATCAATTCACAATTCTATCAACAATGTATTAGGGTCCCAGTTTTTCCATATCCTCTCCAAAATTTATCATGATCTTTCTTGTCAGCCATTCTGAAAGGTAGATAGAGATACCTCAGAATTGTCTTAATTTGTATTTCTCTAATCAATGGAGATTTAAAGCATTTTTTCATATGACTAGAAATAATTTTAATTTCTTCATCTGAAAATTGTCTTCATATCTTTTGACCATTTATCAATTGGAAAATGGCTTGTATTCTTATAAGTTTGAGTCAATTTTCTACATATTTTAGAAATGAGGTCTTTATCAGAATCCTTGGATGTAAAATATTTTCCTCAGTTTTCTGCTTCGCTTCTAATCTTGGTTGCAATGAGTTTTTTTGATACATAAACTTTTAATTTAATTAATCAAAATTATCAATTTTCTAGTTCTCACCATAAATTCCTTCCTTTTCCACAGATCTGAAATGTAGACTATCCCTTGTTTTTCTAATTTGCTTATAGTATCACTCTTTATATATAAATCATGAAGTCATTTCAACCTTATCTTTATATAGAGTATTAGGTGTTGGTCAATGCCTAGTTTCTGCCATACTGTTTTCCAATTTTACCAGCAATTTTTGTCAAATAGGGACTTCTTATCCCAGAAGTTGAAGTCTTTGGGTTTAAAAAATACTAGATTACTATACTCATTGACTATTGTGTCATCCATACTTTTAAGTAGCTACCATAAGAGTATACATTAACAACAATATATTTCTATGACACTTTAGAGTTTTCTAAGCACTTTTAATAAAGTATTATTTCATTTGAAGCTCAGAACTATTCTGTCATATCACCATCACCAACAGCCCAGGTAAGGAAATATTGAGATTTAGAGAGATTCAGACTTATCCAAGATTGCAGAGTCAGTCAGCAAGAGAACTAGTAGGTAAATTCAGTTTTTTTAACTCTTGGTCTGGAGCCATGGCATCATGCTTTTCCTTATTCTAATAGACAGGATGGCTTCTCCTGACTGTTTATTTGTGCCTAAACATTTATTATATACCTACTATGTTCATACTATTCTCTGGACACTAAAAAGATTCAAGACTTAAATGAAATCCAACATTTGGTCTTATGGAATTGATAGCCTATTAGTCTGATGAATTATATACAAACCCAGAGAGAGATAATATGAAATATTTGAAGAGAAATTCATTGGTAAGATACAAAACAAAAATGGGATCGAGGAGAGAAAGTCATTACTGACTTTACTGAGTAGAGAAAGAAGAAATGATTTTATGGAGAGAAAAGTTGCTTTGGAGTTGGGTTTTAAAGGGTATGTAGAAAAGGAATAGAAAACATTCCAGCTATAGAGAACAGTAACAATAAAGCCACAGAGGTGAGAGAGAACAAGGTTTATTCTAGGAGTAGACAGTAATTCAATTTGACTACAGCATCAGCTACACAAAAAAAGCAGTATTATTACAACACTGAAAAATTATAGTGGCTTCAGTTTGTGTCAGGCTTTAAATGTCAAGAAAATAATCTGAACTTTGTTAATAGAGTGCCACTGGAGATTCTCAAGCAGAGAAGGAAATGATAGGATCCTTGCATAAAAAGCATTAATATGGCAGTATTTAAAAGTTAAATTAATATGGATCAGAGTAAGGAAAGATTAAAGGCATGAAAACTTAAAAAAAACTATTATAGTAGTCTAAGAGGATGTATTGAGGTTATAAATTAGGATAATAGCAGTGGGAATAGAAAAGAGTACAAATGTCAGAGATATTGTAGAGATGCTAACTGACTGAATATTGTATGGAGGGCATGGAAGAATGAAAACAACACCATGGGTTTGGACATTAGAGACTAAAATGAATGGTAGTGTCACCGAGAAGATATCAATGAATAAGTCTAGGAGGAAAAATAATTTACTTCATTCTGGAGTATGTCAAATTTGAGGTATTACTATAACATTTGGACAGAAGTATCCTAGCCATAGTTGGAAATATCAAAAGAATCTCCTTTTGCAAAAGCAAGAAATTCAGAAAAGTCATGATGAACATGAGTGCCTTGGATGAGGGACTATTAATATTGACACAGTAAGAGAGGAGAAGAGAAGGAAGGGAAAAGCCAACTCTGAAGGCCTGCCAAATAATGCATAATAATGGAGACATGGATCCTATTATACTCTGAGAAGCATTGTAGAAAACTATCTGCTCTCCCTCATGGGTAATTTCCTTCCCCCAGGTACTATAAGGAAAAGGAATTAATGTGGTAGAGTTTCCCTGGAATGTCTGAATAATTATCCAGAGACAAGATATTGGGAGACAAGGTCTAATAGATCTACAGTTGAGCTCAGCCAGAGAGCCTCTAGATGCATTATTGATTATGCATGCATTCAGGCTCTTTCAGTCTTCACATCAGCACTCACACTAAGTAATAAACCCAGCAGAGTCTATGCGAATCTATTTAAACCATCTAAGCAGAAGTCGTTTATTCCAGCAATTAAAAATAAATATGATCATGAGGTTACAGCAAAAAAGGAGATTTATTTAGTCCAATACTTTAGGAGTGCTATTAAACCCTATATTCTCAAGATGACCCCTAGATTTAACTCATTAGATAGTATCAGATCATATTTTATTAGAAATTGATGTTTCTCTTGCACGCCAGTGCACAATGGATAATTTGAACCAAAATAAATTCGTTAAAGAAACAGAGTGTGCTGTTAGAAGCTTTTCATCTGGGAAAGTTGCCAATCTTGATGGCATCAGTGTAGATCATGTATTAAGGAAAGGTTTCATTTCTCTATATTTGACTTTTTTTTTTTTTACTAAGAATTCTCCCACTCATTATCGAAAGGGAGTTGTTTCAAGAGGAAGTACTGATAATAAGTGGTCCTCTCCATGCTTAAGCTCACCCAATAAACATTATATGCCCATCAGGATCATCTTTTTATCCAGTCTGTCCTGAGTTTCTGAGAAAGTCACAGAATGGGCATGCTAGTCCTGATAATATTTTCAAGATAAGTTTGGTTGTAATATAATCTTCTAGGAGCTATTCTATTCTATGAACACCGATTGGCTCCTGAGATATCAGCTGCTTTTATTGTATCAGGAAGTTGAGTTCTCATGGCCTGGATATTCAGTTTAGAGGTTCTAGAGGAAAAATCTAACAAGACTACATACTATAAGGATCAGTTGATTTAGTAGCTATAGTACTAAATTTGGAATCAGGAAGAAATGGATTCTAATTACGCCTTGGACATGAACTGTAAGGGACTGGGCTAGTATTACACTAATACAGGGGCATCTCAGGGAAGAAGGCTCCTTCTACTATTTCAGGTCAGTACTTTCTATTAAATTTGTAATCTTAAGAGAGTTGTTTAGAACTCTTAAAGGTTAAATGTTTGGCACAAAGATTACAGAGCCATTATGTGTCAACTGCAAAAGGTGGACCTAGCTGGTTCCAAAGCCAAGCTCTTTATTGGGCTACCTTTTTGCCTGTAAAAAGGTAGGCACTTAATAAATGTTGATTAATCGATGTATTAATTGGATCTGCTCTTGTATTTCATTTCCAGGAGGAAGGCCTGCCTTCTGAATATCTGGTATGATTTGAGGGTCATGAAACTTCCTTCAGAATAATTCATAGGTTAGATATGTTCAAGATGAATTCAAGAATTTTATACTAATGAGGATGCAGAAGTAACAACAACAACGATGATGATGATGATGATACTAATACTATTGTTAATGATGATGTTGTTGATAAACCTTAATTGAAAAATGCTTTACAACTATTCAGCTGAACTGGTTTGGGGATATATAAACTAGATAGCTACTTAAGACACAACATGATTAGGATACAAGAAGTTTATATAATGAATGATTTTTTTAATGATTTTCTATAAACATATATATTTTAAATGCCCTAAATTCCACTAACTATGACAGAGTAGTATAAGTGAATGCCCTGTTTAAACTTCAATAAAAGTGAAGGTTGTGAGGGACAAAGAAAAAACACTGAAATATAAGACACTCTTTGGGATATAAATGAAGCACACACACACACCCTCTCAAGTCTCAGACTGTTTTTTGGGACCCAAAAGGAATGTAGGAAATGTACTATATTGGTCTTTATAAACAAAGAGGTAGGCCATCACTAGAGGAATTCATTGCTGAACTAAGAGGAATTACTTAACAGAAGGGTCTCTGCCTCTGTCAAGTCCTGCCTGGAAGGTGAAAAACATTAGAGATGAGGTCCAGTAAATAGATTTGGAGAGACTTCTGTCAATCCTAAGATAAGGGTCTCTACTCTTTATGAAAGAATAGAAAAAAACACTCTAGCTGAAAAGAGCAATGTAACACCCCAGCTAAAAAAGCACAGAATTCCAGCTGAGCCTAAGGCTGGAGGTAATGGAGCTTACAGCTGCACATCAAAAAGTGAGCCCCAAGGTGACCAGTGGATTAACCCATCCAGCAGAGATGCTATGCCCTGGAAGGAAGCAACCCAGCAGCCAAATGACTTGACCAGCCCTGCTCAGTAGCAGACTGATTCATCCAGAAAAGATGCCATGATCTGTGAAGAGCAAGACCAGCAGAGCCACCCATGTAGCTGAAGGCCAACTCAGAATAGAAATAGTAACTCGTGTCACTAACTCCCTACCCTACAGTGAATTTCATGAGGACGCTAAAGAAAAAAAGACATCAAATCCCTGATGTTCCAGAGTAGTGAGCTGTTCTGACCACATGTATTTGCTGCATATTGTGGCTCAATTTCATTGTGCTTTGTTCTTACTCCTTCCCATTCTACATTCTGTATTTTTGTGGAAGAATGGGCCCAAAATTTGAGGAGAAGATGTTTTTTGACTATTATTTACTATTTCATTTAAGTAAATGTCTTTTCTGAGAGCTAGTTGAGCCTACTAACTAATTGTTAAAAGGAAATACATTGATAGGAGTTTGTGAGTTAGTGTTAGGACTAGGGGCCCACAAAATTATTCTGAATATCAAAGGAAATAGCTGCCTTTGGAGGGGGAAGCTAAACTTGCCAAGAAGAATGCAAGTAGAGAGGTGATTCCAGAAGGAGTACTAAAATGACATTTATCAAATAATGAATTTAGTCTTTTTACCAGAGCAACTCATGATAATGAAGGAGCTTATTTTATATCAGAGATTTTTAACTTGAGGCCTATGAAGTTGGTTATATTTGTATTTTTATAACTCTATTTCAACATAATTGATTTCCTTAATACTGCTATATATCTTATTTTATGTATTTAAGCTCATTTTTAAGAAAATGTTCATAGGCTTCAACGGACTGTTAAAATTACATGAAAAAGGTAAAGAACCCATGTTCTATGCCTTAGTATAAAGAAATTGGATTCTACATTATATAGAAAGTTCCCAATGCCAACATCTAACGTATAGGAGTTGAAATAAATTAAGCTACATTTGAAAAATAACAATAACAACAAGAGTAATAGTAGCAGTAGCAGTAATATTAATAACAAATAGCTCCATAGATGTGCAAAGTATTTTTGATCTTTTAGGATCCTTACAATCATACTGTGAGGAAGATACTATCACTATTACATTTAATAGATGAGGAATTGAGAATAGACAAGGTTAAGTGACTTGGACAAAGCCACATAGCCAGAGTATCAAAATTAGGACTTTATATCCTGGTCTTCCCAATTCCATCACCAACTTTCTATCCACTGCCTATGCTATCTCTCACTTTATGCATAGTAGATACGTATTTGCTGCATTGAATTGAAGCATTACAAGAATGTAGAAATTCACACACAATGGTTTTCAAGTAGTTGGTATCTGAAACTCTGCTTAAAAGAGGCAAAGTATCACAAGATTCTTGCTAGCATCAGTGAGTAATTTTTAATCATGCATTTTGTATGTGTGTATATATTCATATATCTGCATATTTAAATGTACATGTATACATATGCACACATGCAAATATTTGTGTGTATGTGGCCAATCGAGTCTTTGTAAATAAGTCACAATTTGCAAAGTTGTTAACATTAAATTAGCACTATAAAAGTAAAGCAACTATTAATGCATCAGGCTGGTAGGTGACATTTCTCTTAGCTCCATTAATCAGTTAATGAGCAAACTCATCCTTAGCAGATTTCACATACTAATATTAATAAGAGTTTGTATTTGTACTGTAACTATTTTATAGTGTATATGTCTCAGCTAAAGATAAACATGGGCTAATCCACCAGCCATCTGCTCACATTACCAATCACAACAGGCAGCTATGTCAATTGCTCAGCAGAAGATGCTATAGGGCAGGCACCTAGTGGGGACACCTGTGTCCATGCCATGGAAACATTGGGGCAGATCAGAGAAGCAATGCTATAAACAACTAACGAGGGATTCACTTTGATATTGGTTGTTGTCTCACACTAACTACGCTCCACACACACAGACACTCAAATACACACACACACACACACACACACACACATACACATACATACACACACACACACACACACACACACACACACACATATATATATATACACACCCAAGGAAGGAAAGGAAAGGAGAGAGGGAGGGAGAAACTCGCACTCACTTCTGGGAATTTCTTGAAGACCTAGATTTAAGAATTGGCTCTAACACTGAAGAGATACACAGCCTTGAATAAACCAATCAATATTTTTTCCCTCAGTTTCCTCTACAAAATGGAGAAAATAATGTTTACACTACCTCTTCCACAGGATTATTAGAGAATCAAATGAGATAATACCTCTAAAATGCTTGACACACTATAAAACAGCATATAAATGTTAGCTATTAGCTATATCATATCTATCCAACTTTTGGATATACAAAAATCCTTCTTGATATCTTGAGAAAATCATGTAGGTAAGACACTTCAAAGATGAAGTTGAACACATCTAAGAATATCTGCCTCTCTTTTCATGATATAATAGAATGAATACTGAATCTTGAGTAAGAAAAACCTGTTTTCAAATCCTAATTCTGACACTTCCTACGTTTATTTCCTCTCTAAGACTTAGTGATTCCCATTTATAAAATGAGGGAGTTAGATTAGATAATCTCTAAGGATTCTTCTAACTCTCTTTCTATGATCAAATAGTTTTATATGTGGCTTGCTTTGCCATATTCTAAGCTTGGGTCCTAAACATTCTTCTTCAATTTGTGTATGTATCTCTGTATACACACACACACACACACACACACACAAAAATTTATAATTTAAAGTTTGAAAAGCACTTTTCAAACCAGCTGTAATCTCAACTGACCTTCATTACTATTTAGAAATCTTTTGTTCATTCTTCTTGACTTCCTAGAGTAGCTATTCCAAATTTTTATTACATACCTAGACCTCTGATTCCACTAGCTCTCCTAGCTTTCAATAGATGATCTTGTCTCCAAATTACAAAAAAGAAAACACATCATGTTTGAGTTCCCTTGATTGTGGAAGGCTATTTTTCCGTTCTCTATATTTTTGTCCACTCTTTTTTCTTCTCCTCCTAGTTCAGTAAAAGAGAGAGAGAGAGAGAGAGAGAGAGAGAGAGAGAGAGAGAGAGAGAGAGAGAGAGAGAGAGAGAGAGAGAGAAGAGGTAATGGTAGTTAACAACTTTTTATTTAAAAAATCTAAGCTTTTTTTGTTGACCATACATAATAATGGAGACACTCCCAAGAGTTGCCAAATATGATAATTATTCACTTGTACTACTTCACTTGAGAGACAAATGATACAAATATCTAGAAAGCACCACTAAGAATGATTTCATCATGGACAAAATCTGTTGACTTTGGGATTGAGCATGAGGTAATTGATTCTGTAAATCAATAAGATTTGAATTCACCTTCTGATTCTAACACCTGTTATGTGGTCAAGGACAAAGTCACCATCTAGAAATTTCAGTTTCATTATTTGTAAAATGGGAATGATAATAGACATAGTACCTATTTCACAGGGTTTATAAAAATCTTTGAACATTTAAAGTGATATATAGACAACATTATTTTCAACATTATTGCTAATTGAAATCAGAGGGAAAATTTAGAAAATGAAGAACTAAGAAATTGATATTTGAAAATTGTTTGATACTAAATTTGTTCTCATCAATGTGAGTAGTCTCTCCAACATTTCAGTGGCAGTCCAGGAAATCAGTCAATAAGCATTTATTCTTGTTCATGTCTTCCTGTAAATCCCCAATATGGGTTTCACCTAACATGTTTAGGGCCTTCTTCTAGAGTTCTTCTTATTGTATAAATATTAATGAAGCTCAGTTATCCTTCACTTTTGCTAATCACTGGTCTCACCATTTTTCCAGATTTATGTTTGTTTGTTTGTTTTAATAATCATGTGTATGTCACTTTTCCCAAACAATTATTTGTTAATGATATGAAAACCAGTTTTTTTTTTTTTTTTAAGATAAAGCATTCCTTTTTTTTTTTCCACTTCTTTCAAGGAAAACAATCTTTGTATTGCAAAAGATAGAACTAAAATGTTAACAGAAAATGGAAGGTAGATGTGTAGATGGACATTAAACTATCCTGAATGAAGAAAAACACAATCCTAAAAGGACTGAAATAATTAGTAGTGTGATTGTGGAGAAGCTGTCAGTGACCTTTAAAGGCTTGTATACAATGGAAGAGGTGCAATAGGACTGGATAAGGGCAAATGTCCCAATATTTTTTTTAATGGAAGGGAGTTTAATTTGCAAACTATTGAATACTGATCTTGGCTTCTGTTCTTGGCAAAAATTCCATAATACATTATTAAATAGATGGTTTGTGAGTACTTAGAAAGGGAAACAGTGATGACTAAAAGCTAGTATGGCTTTGTCAATGGGCAAGCTATATTTCCTTTTTATCCCCCAAGGTAATAGGCTAAATGATCAGGGAAATGTCATAAACACAGCATACTCAGATTTCAACTGAGCATTTAACAAAGTGTCTAGTGCTGTCTTTGATGATAATATAGCAATATAGGGAGAATTTTAGATAAGAAGTAAATGTGGAAGTAGGTGAATTAACAGACCCCCAAAATAGCAATTATTAGCCATTGTCAATTTGATGTGGGGAGAATCAGGGAAAGATTACTTTAAATCACCCTAGTGATTTATCTTTAAATCTATGGTGTTAAATTTTTTCTATCAATATCTTGGATGAAGTCTTAGATGGCATGCTTATCAAATTTGATGATAGGGCCAGAACAGACAACAGCCCCAAAAGACCTAAAGCAATCATCTAGCAATCTCTCCCCATATGATTCTATGAGGCCTCTGTTTTCAGAGATTTCTGTCCTCAAAGATCACTCAGAGTGGAGCCTTTGGCAGGCACCCAGGAGTAGTCAGACCAAAAGACCATTAGGTTTCTTGAGCTGAAAGCTGCCCAAAGCATCCACTTGCTAGATCACTTTTGAAAAGCATTACTCCCCTGCTACTGGGCCCTAGTTACTATTAAGTGGATAGCACAAGGTCATACTATTACCCTTCACCCAGAGTTGCCTATTATGTTTTGAGTGATGAAAGATGGGTCTTCTCACAAACTAGATAGGGTACAAGAGGCCTCTAATGTTAAATGGAAATGGTACATTCAAGCTCAAGTGTCTAAACTCCTTAAGTTCTAGTGCTTTTCATAAAGAAACTATAACTTTACCAAAGATTAAGGCCTCCAGCCAAGCTCTGAAACCCAGCTTTTTAATCAGTCATTTCAGCCATATCCAACTCTTCGTGATTCCATTTGGAGTTTTCTTGACAAATTTACTGGAGTGTGCCATTTCCTTCTCTAGCTCATTTTACAGTTAAGGAAACTGAGGTAAACAAGATTAAGTGATTTTCCCAGAGTCACAAAGATAATAAGTGTGTGAGACCAGATTTGAACATAGGAAAATGAATCTTCCTGATTTTAGACTAGGCACCACCTAGTTGCCACAGAAACCTTGAAAACCTATCATCCTCAAAATTTTATTAGAATGCTTAATGTTAGAAGACGGTTCCCCCCAAAAGATTTCAAAGGACAAAAAAATATGGGACAAACCAAAGAAGATCAAATGTAATAAGGATAAAGCACAGATGCACATTTGGTTTCAAATAAATCATCTTCCAAAATATAAACTACGAAGGTATGGACAGAAAACAGTTACTATGAAAGTGATTTAGAGATCTTAGTGGACTACAAGCACAATGAGCAAACAGAGTAAAACGATTAATAACAGGACTGAAAAATATGTCCTACCAGAATCAGTCAAGAGAACAAAGGGATTGCATTATAAATCTCTTCACATAAGTCAAGGATTCTCATATGAAATAGGGATTAGATTTGTTCTTCTTAATTTGAAAGGGCAGACAATGAGTAGAACTTAAGGTAATCAGATTTTGACTTGAGATACACATCCTGACAATTGGTGCAATTAAAAAAAAAAGAAAGAAAGAAATTGAACTGCCTCATCTTATTGGTTGTCTTCAAGGAGAATTTAGAGAGAACTTTTCAGGAATGTCAGAGAAGGAATTCTTGGTCCAATTCTACTGGGAAGATATCCTTTGGGATCCAGCTGAGGCTTTTGATGATTATGTGAGATTGATTTACCATTTATATCCTTGAGCTTATTATCTGCTTCTACCTCTCCAAAAATCTGAAGCTTCATAAATCATCTATTCTTTTTCTGGCATTGTCAATATTTCTCTTCCAATTGGTTTCCTCCCTTTAGCTTACAGATATGTTCAACCGCCCCTATCTTTAAAATAAAAATTTAAAAAAAAAACTAGTAAATAAGAAATCTAGGTGACACAATGGATAAAGCACTGATTCTAGAGTCAGAAAGCCCCGGGTTCAAATTTAGCATCAGGCATTTGGAAAATCACTTAAATCTGTCTGTGTCTCAGCTTCCCCAAACATAAAAGAAAACAATAATAACTATCTCCTAGGGTTAAGTTGGTGCTTAATAAATGCCTATTTCCTTCATTCAATTAAACTCTACCATCTTGTTTTTCTAAGAAAAAGAAAAAGAAAAAAATCCTAACCCCTCACTAATTTATCTTCCATCATTATCACCATATAGACAATGCTCTATTGAAGTTCATCAATGACCCCTTAAGTGTCAAGTTTCATAATCTTTATGCTTTTTGATCTATTCACAGCATTTAACATTGTTGACCATTTCCCTCCTTCTTGAAATTGTCTCTTCCCTGGGATTCCATGGCAACGCGTTATTGCTGATTCTCCTCACTTCTCACACTGAGCCTAATGGAACCCAGAATTAAACATTAACTGAGGGCAAAGATGAAGAATGAAAGACTATGGCAGAAAGAACCCAAAGAAACCAATGAAGGGAGAAAGAGAGGATAATACTTGTGTTGTCTCCTGAGCTGGAGGAGAAACTGAAACCCAGATATTGATAATGACAGGATTCAAATCAAAGATTTGATCTTAAAGAAGGGAAAATGGATCAGAATAAAACCAAAGAACAAATCCAAATATATAAATTCAAATTAACAGAACAGAAGTAAGTGCAGAATGAGTTGAATTAGAAGCTCTAGATGCCAAAGTTGAAACAGCCAGAGATAACTGACCAGTAGATTCAGTAATGTTTGGAAGGCTTTTGACTGCCTCTGTAGTTCTATTGCTTCTTTTCCTTAAAAAGTACCCATCAGATCAAATCTAAATTCATTATTTGTCCTCTTCTTTCACTTTACTCATGCATGCTCCCTTAAATGTGGATATTTCTCTAAGATTCTATCCTCAGTTTGCTTTTCTCTGTGTGCTCTCATTCATTCGCATGATTTTAAATATCTTATCAGGTTACTCTAAATGTATATACCAGAACCACTTCAAGATTTACATTTTCTTCTGTTTTCTAGATATTTTCATCTGGACGTTCCCTGAGCACATATAACTTAACATACTTAAAACCAAAATTATTATGCTCACAATCTCTGCTAATGGCACCACCATTCTATTGATTACTCAAGTTCAAAATCCTAAAATCATTTTTAACTCTTTTGCCTTCCTCCTTTGTTATATCTCTTATATCTATCCAATGTCTATCCAATTCTTTTCTAATTGCCATAACCTTGGTTTAGCCCCATATTACCCCATGCCTGAACATATAGCATATAGCATATAGCAGTTTTGTTCTTATTGATTTTCCACCTCCAAGCTATTCTTACTATGATACATTCAGCAAACCACTGCCCAACTAATCAAACAGAATCAACATGATATAATATAATGTATATGAAATTTGTGATCAAAGACCCATTTTCAAGTCCAAATTTATATGTGAACTTGGAGAAGAAATTCCTAATTTATAAAGCAGGAATAATAATATTTATATTATCTTACAAGTTTTATGAGAAAAAATATGTTCTGATGTGATATCAATGTGTTATTTTGATCTACAACAATTCTTCTAGAGCATTATTTCCCTACACAAAATCTATTAATGGTTCCCCATAACCTCTAAAATAAAGCCCAAACTCCTTAGCCTAGTATTCAATATGCTTTTTAACTTTAGCTTTAATCCATGTTACAAGTCATTATTCTCCTATAGTGCCTTTCCTCCAGTCTAATTCTGCTCCTTGTAATTTCCTCAAATGTCCTTTTGCCTTTTCATGCTTTGCTTATGTCATTCCCTCCATCAGAATCTCTCCATCTTTAATTCATCTTCCTCCCTGCTTCCATTTTTGACCTGATAAAATCCTAATCATTTTTCAAGTCTGAGCTCAAACATCCACTTCCCTGATTGCCCCATCCACATATAGCCCTCTATTCTCTGAACTCCCAGAGCACTTTGTTCTGTTCTTATGCCACTTATCATATCCTATCTTGTATTATAGTTATTTGTGTACATGCCCTATTTCCTTTTATTAAACTGATCAAGACAAGAGCAGAAGCTGTCTTATTCATCTCTGTATCCTCATAGTACCTCAAATAGTATAGTAAATATTTTCTGAATGAATGTTTGTAATTAATATCTGAAATAAACAGGAAGAACACCAAGAAATTAATTAGAGATCTATTCATCAGTCTATTGTCAACTATAATTATCTGTTTGAACAACATTCTTTTCTCTCTATTAAAGACTGCACTTTAGTATAAAGACCATTAGTTTGAGAGTCAGGAGGTCTGGGTCCAAATTCCTGCTTTCATCCTTACTAATTGTATAATTTAAGGTAAGTTATTTGACTTCTTTGAGCATCCAGCTTCTGAACTGTAAAAATGAGGGAAAGCTTTGTTCTAACTCTGAATTTTGAAACTGAAACTGAAAAAGAAATTACAGGAATCAGCCATGAAACAATAATCTGCCTGAATTTCTACATTTCTCATGGTACAGAGAACTGGGAGTCAAAAGATCTGAGTTCTAATTCCTGTTTCTTCTGATATTTGCTTGAATAACCATAGATAAATCATTCCTTCATCTTTAAAATTAAGGAGATGACTTAGAAAAAATCTAGGCTCCCTTCCAATTTTAAAATCCTATGTTTAAAATCCATATAGTCCAAATCAACCAATCAATTAACAGGCATTTACTAAATACCTACTATATGATAAACTCTAGGTATACAAGTACAAAGAATAAAATGATTCCTGCTTATAATTCTAATGAGGGAAGCAAATATACATACAATGTAAATAATACAAATATAAATTAATATCTATATACATACATAAAGTAGTTAAATACAAAGTGGTTTGGCAGAGAGGGCACTAGAAGTTGGGGAGAAGGTCAGAAAAACTTTCACATACAAGTTGGTGCTGGAGCTGAAGCTTTATGACAGAGAAAAACTCTGAATTAAGAGGCATGGAAGGTATACATTCGAGGCTTGGAGGACTGGTAGTGTGAGAGCATTCTATAGGGAATAGAGTTTCCTAAATAAGAAAAAGAGAGAAGTCCACTTTGGCTGTTTAACAGAGTAAAGGAAAAAAAAATATGTTTAATGAAGGTCAAAAGATAAGTAGGGATAGTTGGTATAAGTTGGTATAAAGGAGAGTTAGAAGCATTTATATTTGACTCTAGGAAGAATAGGAAGTCATTAAAGTTTGCTGAATAGAGGAGTCACTTCATCAGGTCTGTGCTTAAGCAAAATATTTTAGCAGAATTGTGTAGGATGAAATTCAAGCATTTGTTAAGACTGTTAGAACAATCTAGGCAAGAGGTGATGAGGTCCTCAATTGAAGTGGTGGTTGTGTGATTGGAGAGAAGGGGTTGGACATGAGAGACATTAGATTAAGTAAATAAAGATAAGTAAAAATAGAAATGACAAAATTTGGCAACTAATTGGATATACACAGTAAGGAAAAGTAAAGCTGAGGTTACACACTAGGGAGATTAAAAAGATACTATAACTTCAACAAAAAGAGCTGATAAAAAAGTAAAGGAGGGAAATGTTGAGTTCAATTTTAGATATATTAAACTTAAGATGTCTCTGAGCCATATAACTGGGCTTAGATTTATATCTGGAAGTCATCACTTTAGAGATGATAGTTAAATCCATGGGAAGTGATGAAGTCACCAAGAAAGCGTATAAAGGAAGAGGAGCACTTAGGACAAAATTTGGGGAACTCTAAGTAAAGGCATAATGTGCATGCAAAATTTCACCCATTTATATCCATCTTCCATCTCCATAAGGAAAGAGAGAGTGGGATTCCAAATGATTGGGGGGGGGGGGAAATAATTCTCTAAATTCAGAGTATTTACACAAAGCAAAGGAGCAAGGACTTTCTCAAGGAATTTTTTTTTTAATTTCTAGAGAATAGAAGCAGCCATGTGTGTAAAAGGATTAGTTTCCTGGAGGTTGAGAGAAGCAATATGAAAAGTCATAGACTTGTAGCATCAGGCAGAAGCTGTGCCTGAAAGACAAACATTCAGATGTCTTTAAGCAAAATTCAGAGGAGCTGCAGAATTAGAAATTACCTAGATGGCCAATCTCACCTTTTGGAGGTCATAGATCTCAACAGATCTAATAATCTAAAAGAAGAGACAACAAGCACCACAGGCTAATTGTGAAGGGAAATAATTCTAGGCTTAAAGAAGAGGAAGGATTAATAATAAGAAACATGTTCACAGCAAGTATATCATGCTAAAACTAGAAAAATAACTGATAAAGACAGATAAAAGTTGACAGAAGGCGAGATGAGCAAACATTAAATGAATCATTTCAATGAATGAGTACTTTGCAACAAAGAAAATAGACTCTAAATCTCCTGATGAAGGGAAAAGTGTTATAACAAATTCTGCAAATCCCCCTGAAATGACAACGGAGAAACTCTAAGAACCTTGAGAATAGTGCATAAGAGCAATTCAAGAGTAAAGGGAAAATAGAGAGGAAATAACGACAAAATTAGAGTCCTTATGGAAGAAATCAATGTCTGAGAACAAAATAGAGGATTTAGAATAAAAGGCAGAGACATGTTCCAAAGCAGCAAATTCATGATACCGAGAATGATAGAATTGGAATGCAAAAATGAAGAGATAAAATGAAAACCAGACAATGTAAAAAGATAAGACTGGCAGAACAAATGAGACTGCTACAGAGTAAAAACTCAGGATTTGAAGAAAAGATTCAAATAGATAATCTAAGGATTATAGATTTCTGAGGGGAAAAAAAATCACACACCCAAAATGAACTACTCGGGAAAATCACATAGGAAAAATGTCCAGAAATATTAGAAATGCATAGAAAAATGTAAATCAAGAGGGTCTGTAGTATATTTACAAAGAAATCCTAGGTTTAAAGCATAAAAAAATCATTGTAATCAGTTGTCAAAATTACATTATCAAGCACTAATTTTATGATCAATAAGGAAAATAAAATGCATCTGAATAACATAGGACTAGTTAATATTCACAAAAAATTAAAGGAAAGACTGGAATTCATCAAAAACAAAGATCTGTTGGTGCCCAAAATAATTTACTCCATAAAACTAAGACAGTTAAACTTTATGCTGAAGGAAATCAAAACAATTGATTATGTAAAAATATCTATAAGATAGCCTTCTATTGACAGCAGCTGGGTTTTACCCAAAGATCTTTTCCTATACCTCTAAAATAGGCAACCAGAATTTTGTATTTCTGATCACTCTTTGCCTGCAATCACTAGAAGTCCAGAAATAATAATAAGGCCCCCAAAATAAAAGCTGTCTAGGCTTAAAATGGAGATTCAGCAAAAGGGACAAAACTTTAGGTAATTCTTTCACATGAAACCAGAGGTGAGAGAGGCATTAAAAACACAAATGATTACAAATAAAAAATACCCATACCTTCAGGTAAAAATGAAGAATAAGAAATGAGATGTTAGTTTACATGTGACTAAGACTATGTAAAATCCTGAATCCAAAGAGGAGAAATCTTCCTGTTTGTTTTTGATTGATTTGTTCAAACTGATTTGATCTTTATAAAGAAACTCCTTAATCAGCAATGCAAATAAGTAACTGGTCTGAAAATTACAGTCTCAGGGAATTTCCTGGGGGCACTGAGAAATTGTGACTTGCAAATAGTAAGCAGAGTCAGTACCTGTTACAGGCAATTTTAACTTAGCTCTTCCTAAGGCATTATAGAATACTCACTTGTTCTTTGGCATTTTTAAAAAACAAGGAATAATACAAAATTTTAATATCCCTGAGGGACATTGGAAAGGCCAGGACAATTTCAAAGAACTTAAGAATCAAAATAGGAAAAATTAATTAAGAGGGGTGAAAACTCATTTCTTTAATATTATTGTGATATGGATATTGAGAGCTAGGCAGAGATTAAAATAAAGAAATGTCTCAAGAATTAGAAAAATAAGTAGATGCCTAACAACTGGGGAATGACTGAATAAATTACAGAATATGAAAGTAATACAATATTACTGTTCTATTAAAGAAAAAAAAAAAAGCTTATTTTAGAAAGACCTGGAAAGATTTACTCAAACTGATGCAAAGCAAAACAAATAGAATTAGGAATACAATGTATACAGTGATAGCAAGATTGTGTCATGATCAACTGGAAAGTTGTTTCTTCTCAGCAATTTAGTGATCCAAGGCAATCCCATAAACTTTGGATAGAAAACTCCATCTACATCTAGAGAGAGAACTATGGAGAATGACTATAAACACAAGCTATGTAGACTTTTTTCCCCTTTTTCTTTTGTTATTATTTCTTTTGTGTTTTTTTCTGATTTTCTCTCCCAACATGATTCATAAAGAAATGTAATGTATATATAAAAATATTAATGTATATGTATAACCAGAAAAAAAAGAAAAACAATAAAATATTTTTTTTAACTCCTCTCAGGTGGGGAGAAAAGGTAGGTCAGATGGGCTTAGAGTGGTAAGTACTTTTGAAGCTAATGATAAATTTTCCACTTCTTCCCTCAATAGAACAATAAGAACATAACCATGGGGCACAGATCACAAAGAAAAAAGTAAAAATGGAACCCTCCCAGTTGAAAGGAAAAAATCAAATGACAAGGTAAAGAAAGTTCACAGATAGTGTAAGATGAGCTAGGGTTTTTTGTTTTGTTTTGTTTTGTTTTTTTACTTAACTCTGCTCACCAGGATTATCATCATATATTGAACACTTTAGAAAAACATCTTCTTCAAGCTAAGATTATGCTTCTTGGCACTTCCACTAGAGGAAAAAAAGGGCTTGGGACCTTAGATGGGCACAGTTCAGAGAGATTTGAAAAGTAGAGTCATTATGTTAAAACTAATGTAAAAGAAAATTAACAAATCAGCAGTCCTAAAACAAATTCAAAAGAAGAAACAATAAATATTAGACGAGAGATGGTATTTTAGTATATTGTGATTTTATTGATGATGTACACAAATTCCCTAATAAGGAAATTTCCACTGCCAATATAGATTAGCAACTGGTATGTTCCTCATAAAGTTGCTGTAGACACTTTATCTAAGTGACATATCCAAATTCGTATAATCAGTTTGTGTGAAAGCCAGAACTCAAATTCAAATCTTTTTCATTTGAAGGCCAGATCTCCATGGTTTGTGTGATGTTGTCTCTTTTAGGAAAGAAATGGAGAAGCATAAACAACTAGAAAACTGAAAAACAAAATCAAGAATTGTTTTTTTTTAAAGATTACCATTATTGGTAAGTTTTTTAGTTAAATTAATTTCAAAAAAGAGCAGGAAAAAACAAATTATCAAAATTAAAAATTAACAAGATTGAATTTACAAAAAAGGGAAAACAATAATCAACAGAAACAACCACACACGTATATTCCAGCAAAACTGAGGCTATAAATAGGAAGTAGATGAATAAAAACAAAAATATGAAATATTCAAATTAATAAAACAATATTTTAAATAAAAGTCTCATAAGAATTTTAGTATCTTCTATACATTAGCAAAGAAAAACAATAATGAATCATAGGAATTGACATGTGAATTATAACAAAAACTTAGGAATTATTAATACCAATGCTACAAAAATTGTTCAGAAAAAAATGAAACCCTACATTCTACTAAATTCCTTTTATAAATCAGAAGTTCTCCCAATGTCCAAAGCAAAAAAAGAAAAAGAGAAATAGAAATACGACCCAATTTCTTTCATGAATTGATAAAAGTTCCTTTAAATTCTTGCAATGAGATTACACTAATGAATCCAGAAAATCATTTACTATGCCTACTTTGAATTCCCATCAGGAATGCAAGGATGATTTTTATTTGAATGAAAACAATTAGCATAATTAACCCCAAACTAGCAAAAATAACAAACCTACAGTAGTATTTTGATGAATCCTTTAAAAACCTATGACAAAATACAAAATTCATATTTTTTTAAAATCATAGGCAGGAAGAGCCCTTTTAAAAATATAATCAAATATATATATATATATATATATATATATATAGTATCTATATGTGTGTATGTGTTTATGTATACATATGTATATATACACAAATGTGTATTTATGTGTGTGCACATGTATGTGTCCAAGAGTTAGCATTATTTGTAATATAAAAATACAAAAAGCTTCCAGAGTATAAATAAGGGTCAAGCAAAGATTTCCTGCTTTGTACTATTATATTATACAGTTCTAGGAATGATAATTATAGCAATAAAACAAGAAGACAAAATTAAAGTTATAAATGTCAGCACAAAAGATTCAAAATTATCCTAATTAGGCAATGACATAATAGGATATTTAGAAAAACTCAAAGAATTAGTGAACAAACTAATCAAGATAATTAATATCATCAGTAATTTATCAAGATACACAAGTGTACAAAAATCATTAGTGTTTCCATGCAGTGCTAACAACAACAACAAATCCCAAAAAAGACATTCTTTTCAAAATAACTACAAAATGCATAAAACATCTAACAGTTAATCTATTAAAACACATGCAAGATTTCAGCAAATACCAGCACAATATAATCTTTAGTGAAATAAAGAAAAATAATTGAAGTGATGGTCCCTATTCTCAAATTGGATATGCCAATATAATAAAAATTATGATACTGCCAAAACAAATGTATTGTTATAGAGCTATAGCAAACTAATTATTGGAGAATACTTTATGGAATTAGATAAAGCAATGACATTTTGAAAAAAAGAAAACTAGAATTTCCAAAGAAATAATGAGAAAAGTAGAAAAAGAAGGGAGCATAGCAGACCTCCAACTATATTGTCAAGTGTCAGTCATACAAAGTATTAATTACTGGTTTGAAAAGAACATGGGAAAAAATGGAACAGACTAAATAATCAAGAAATAGAAGCAACCAAAACCAATAGTCCAGCATTTGAGAACCTTATAACATAAAGGGCGAGGGAATTCTCTTTTTTTTTTTTTACAAGAAATGCTGTAATTTGCAGAAATTAGGTTTAGATCTATATTTTATATCACAAACAGTTCAAAATGTGTCCTGATTATAAAAGGTCACTTTTTCAGTAGAAGAAAATAAGATTATATGTCTTTCACAAGTATGGTTAGGGGTAGAATTCTCAATGAAACAAAGACTAGAGAAGATCATAAAACAAAAAAGTACAATTCTGATCATATAAAATTTAAAACGTTTATACAAACAAGAACAGTGAAAACAGATTAAAAGGAAAAACTGTACAAAGGAATTTAATGTATGCATCAAAAATTTGTTAAGTAGCAGCACCTATTTTAATGAAATTTATAATAATATTTGTGTATATCCTTGCATATGCTCATAAATATAATCACTATATCATAATCATTCTTTGTTACTAGATTTTATGCTAACAATTTCATTTAGTAATAATACCTTAAGTTTTTATAGTACTTGACAATTCTACTTTCTATACTGACAATTGTACTTTCTTTCATATTTTACAATAAGCCAGCAAGACATTATTATGCTTTCGTCACAAATGAAACACTCAGAGAAGTGACTTACACAAATTCATTTGATTGGTTCTTGCTGCTGTTTAAGAATAACTATTTTTCATGTGTTACACAATGGCAATTATGGGGGAAGTGGTAGTTTGGGAGTTGAGGAACTTTACACCTTTCAGGGCAAAATATGAACTATTGTATGGAATTGGCTACAAAAGTTGGCTTTTTCTCCTTATATTCTTTTCACATTATTATCAATTCATGTATAGATCATTCCCAGAAGAATAGGCCAGTGGTTACTGGTGGTCAGCCACCAGGCAGCCTGTGGCTGGTGAGGCAGTGCCCTGAGGCACTGCTGTCCTAATTAGTGGTTACTTTTGTCATTTACCACATCCTAGTCTAGTTTCAGCCACAGGCCACCACCCAGGCATCTCCTCATCAGCTTCCATGCTGCTACATGCATAATCTTTGATTTCCTCTTCCTTTTTACAATTCTGCAGGTATTTCTGAAAGAGATAGTATGGCTCCACTCACCCTCCCCAAAAATTTTAAACTAAATAATCACTCCCTGGCCAGCATTCATATTGTCTGCTTTTAGAATGTAAGTTCCTTAAAGGTAAGGACTACTTTCACTTTTGTATTTGCATCTCCAGTGGTTTTTTCATTCATCAATATTTTTTCATTTAAAATATCTTGGCAACTGACCCCTTAAATGCTTTTTTATAACATTCTGTTGCTTCCAGCACAGATTTTCTCTGTACACATTAATCTGATCCTCTGATATAATCAATCTTCCCAACTTCATTTTTTTATTTTCTATGATCTCTTAGAATCCAATGTAGTAAACTGTTATCAAGTGAAAATAGATCACTATAGAAACACTGGTAGATCTGTTCCATTTCCCACCCATTTATTGTTCTTTATCCAGTTTTATGTATAAATGTTCTAAATATGATCTGATTTAGCTATATCTCATGCCAAGCTTTCTGTAAATTTGTATTCTTCTCTACTGTATTTGCTTTTTTTGAGATATTACTCATAATTTTTTGTTATCTTCATTCTATAATGTTTGATATATAAACTTATATAAAATGAAAATTTTATGTAAATAAAATTTTAGTGATATCTTGTTTTTATGTTGCCTAAATTACCAAGGAACCATCCTTTATGACATTTTTTTAATTTAAAAAGAGGAAGAGGAGTGGGAAAAATCAGCAAAACTCATGAATATATTCAATATACCAAAAACTGAAAGTTTAATTAATACTCCACACCTATGCTCCCCATAAACACATTCACATACACACATACACCTCTTCAAAGGAGTAAAAGAGAATGTCTTTTCATATTTCTAGTTTGTTCTTTATCATTTTGTAACATTTTAAATTGTTTTGTGATCAATTTTCTTTCTATTTACATTGTATTAGTCATTGTTCATATTGCTTTCTTGATTCTGTTTATTTCACTTTGCATCAATTCATTTCTCTTTTCTTCAAATTTATCATAATCATCATATTTTGCTAATATATTTGTGGTGACTAGGTGGTATAATGGATACAACATTGGGCCTGGACTCAGGAAGGTCTGAGTTCAAATGTATTAGCTTTGTGACCCTAAGTAAGTCACTTAATCTCTGTCTGCCTCATTTTTCTCAACTTTAAAATGGGGTTAATAATAGCATCTCCTTCCCAGGATTCTTATGAGAATCAAATGAAATAATATTGGTGAAGCATTTAACACAGGGGTTACATTTAGTGGGTGCTCAATGAATGTTTTTTTTTCTTTTCTTTTTCTTTCAGTTTCTTTTAGCAGTTATATCCCATTACATTCATGTACCCAAGTTGATGGCCATCTTCTTTCCAGGCCTTTAATAAGCTTCTATTCTATTTTAATAATATTTTATTTTTCCAGTACCATGTAAAGATAGTTTTCATTATTCACCATTGTAAAACCTTGTGTTCCAGATTTTTCTCCCTCTCTTACTCCCAGCCCTTGCTCTAAGATAACAGTCAATCCAATACAGGTTAAACATATGTAATTCTTCTAAACATATTTCCATATTCGTTATGTTGTGCAAAAAAAAAATGAGAAAGGAAAAAAAAAACAAGCAAACAAATAGCAATAACAACAAAAATGGTGAAAATGCTATGCTTTGATTCACATTCAGTTTCCATAGTCTTCTCTCTGGATATGGATGGCACTTTCCATCACAAGCCTATTGGAATTGCTTTCAATCACCTCATTGTTGAAAAAAGCCCAAGTCCATCACAGTAGATCATCACATAATCTTATTCCTGAGGATCTTAAAGATACAGGCTTTCCAAACTCCTTACGTTTCCAAACTTCCACCTATACCATTGAGAACTTCTATCTCCTATCTATATTTAATTCAGTCTCTTTTTCCTGGACAAGAAATACAATTTTCTCTGTAGATAGCTTTCAAAAAATTTTTAAATGGAAAGAATACAAACTGCAAGCTCAAGAATGGGGAAAAGAAGCAGCAACAATTATGTCTCTAGTTTGGCTTCTCAATTGCTGATGTCACTCCCTTTACACATATACACACAAAATACACAAACACATATATGCAAGAAGGTAGGCTGCAAGAACCAACAGCAGAAACTCCATTGATGCTAAGGATCTTTGGTTCCATCTTGATGAGGTAGGTCATTGTTAGTAACATTTGTAAGTTTACCATCTCCTATCTTCACAGGAACATATGAACCAAGGGACTCCTTATTTCCAGAACTGAGAAATTGGGAAATTGATCAGTTGTCAAGTTATGGAAGTTAATATGCTTCTGTTAATGATAATTCATTCTAGATAATGATATCTAGATTGCAATATCCTGTCTGTTTTAGTCTGTAAACAGTAGAAAGAAGGTAAGTTGTCCTGAAACCACCTACTTATTACTAAGAGCAGCTAATGAAACCTGACCTCAAAGTAGGATAAACAGGCACTTTATAAGAGTATAGATCTAAGGTACTTTCTCTTTCCACTCTTCAAGTATAACACCAAACCATTATGTAGCTGTAAAGTAATATATACATATAAATGAGTGATTATTATTGTAAGAAATAGATCATAAAAAATGATCCATCCACACTTAAATCACTCATATACTACTTGACAAGAACTCTCTGATAGCCATGTTTCTTTTTGTCTTTAATTTTTCCTTATAATGAGGAGGCCATATTATATTAGAGCAAGGGGCCCTGAATATTGGAAAAGCTAAGTTGAATTTTGATCTGTGAAGCTCTTTTCTTTCCAAGTAACTTCTAAAATTTTTTAAATGTGCTATTTATTGTTTGGTATTGTTCTTTTTCTTCTTTGTGTTTATTCTAATGTCTTTTAAGATATACACTCGACTTGAGGAAGAAAAAGAAAAAAATAGAAAAGGCTTAATGTAAAAAAACTAAAAAGCAGTTATGACAAGGGCAGGGGGAAAGTCTTGTCTTGACCTAGCTAGTTTTGCTTGACCTAGTTATAGAGAAATGAAATATCAATGGGATATGCTAGGTAAGCAAATTAGCCAAGTTCAGCAGGAGGTAACATAGAAGGCTTCCAAAGAATGAAATCTGAACCTTCTAATGAAAATGTTTTTATGACTGTCAGCATACTATCAAGGAGGAAAAGGGAATAAATCTTAGCATAAATATCCCTATTCCTAAAGAATATGCTTAAAGAAAGGAAGGCTTTGTCTGGACTATGTTTATATAAAACTTTGAGATATTAAAAAAAAAGAAAGAAAGAAACAGTTATAAGTGCATTTCAGAGCCAAAGAAGTATAATACAGTTCAGGGTGTCCAAGGAACACTCACAAGGGAATGAACATGTTCCCTTGGTACTTCCATAAGAAATCAATCTTGCTGATGATGATATGACTAAGACTGTACATCAAGAGTTATCCTTCAACATTGAATTAATAAATGGATTGACAAAACATTAATTTAAGATCATGTTGGAAACCAGCTCCTATTAGTTGGAATAGAACACAGACATGAAAACTGACTGAGGAATTCTGGCCAAAACCACCAGATATTCCATTGTTTTAGAAAATGAACAAAACAATGGGGATATATTGACACAGTCAACTCTCTACCAATCATGACAACAAAAAAAAGCAGTGGCACAGATAACAAAAAAAAATCATAGTTTAATGTTGGAATCATGCCTTAGTCCAAAGATTCTGGAAAACAATTGGAATTATATGAGAAAAGTTACTAAACCATTCACACTTAGAGCTGATTATTCCATTATTGGTCCTATACCCTAAAGGCAGAAGACCCCCATGTGTATTTATAAGCATACTTTGTGGTAGCAAAAACAAAACAAAAAGAACCAAGGATTTATTAAGAATCAACTGTGTGTCAGGCATTGTGCAACGTAAAGCACTTTACAAATATCATCTCATTTAATCCTTATACTGATCCTGTAAGCAAGCTGCTAATATTAACCCCATGTTACAGTTAAGAAAATTGAGGTAGACAGAGTTTAAGTGAGTTATCCAGGGTCAAAAAGAAAATAAATTTAAATTTAGGTCTTCCTGACTCCAGGCTTAACATTCAATGCACTGTACCATTTAGCTGTCTCTTAAAAAATATATATGTGTCCATCAACTAGGGAATGACTGAATGAATTGTAGCATATAAATGTAATGAAATATTATTTCACCCTAAGAAATAGGAAATGTGAGGAATTCAGAGAAGCACAGTGAAGTAAGCAAAAACAAGGGAACAATAGAAACATGACTATGATCATATGCAAATGAGTACTACACTGAAAAGCAGCCAAACTTGGATTTGATGTAATTGCTAATCTTGGCCCCAGAGAACAGAATAAGAAATTATGAAATACACTTTCCTCCTCATGGTAGAGAGCTGGGGAATTGCAGATGCAAAATGTTGGATATCCTGAAGGATACGGTTGCTCTTTGATGATTTTACTTAATAGTTTTTTTTTTTTTCTGTACATGAGTGTTCGATGGGAAAAGAAGAAAGGAAGGAAGGAGGAAAGTAGGAAGGAATGGGGGAAAGGGAGGGAGGAAAGGAGAGACAGAAAAAGAAAGGAAGAGATCCATATATCTATCTATCTATATATATATATATATATATATATATATATATATATGTACGTGTGTGTGTGTATGCCAAAATTTCAAATATTCCCAAAACATATGTAGAGAAGATAAATACAATATGTGGGCCTCAGAGAAAAGCTCAAACATGAGATACCATGCTATATCAATGTAAAGTCAATTACCTCAGTCACTGTGGTCTCACAACTACAGCTGCCAGGAGTAAAAGAGCTGAAGGATGGACATATACTAGCTTCATTTCAGAATGTCATTTCCATATCAGTCATAGAATTCATCTGAAAAATAATCCAGATAACAATAATTTTCCAATCAATTAAAGCCTTACAAAATTAACCATAGGCTTCAATTAAATAATCCTCAAAGCACCTATGTCTACATGAGGAAATGAGGATTGGTTATTAAATAGAGGCAAATTCCTTAAAGGAAATTGGAAGATAGGGCAAATCATATCTGGTTTGAGATGTCAGTAATATGGTAGATAAGGGGAAATTTAGGATGGGTCTTCTAAATCTAAAAAGGGTTTGAACTCAATTGTGAAAGAGCCCTGCTCTAGAGAACTACAAAGGATTGACCATACCAGTAGCATTATGATGGTGAAGCCTCATAGACAGCTTTCCAGTCCAAGAATATCCACCCCATCAGGAGAACCAAAAAAGACAATAGAGCAGTCATAGTTGAAAAAACAGTACAGCATTTCTATAGAAGCATGGGAAGCTATAAAAGAGAGTCTGAAAAAAAGACTCTTTGGGTAGAGGGAGGGACAGTTTTGATTGGCCCCTAATCTCCTAAAATGGTAGGATTTCACAGATTGAAAATTGGAAGTGACCTCAGATAATAATAACAGCATTTATATAGCACTTTAAAGTGCTATATAACGCTTTACAGATATCTACTTTGATCTTCATAACAATCCTGAGAATTAAGCATTCTTGTTATCCCCATTTTATGAGGAAACAGAAATTAAATGATTTGCCCACAGTCACAAATTGTAAGGTAATAAATGTTTGAAGTCAAATTTCAATTTAGGTCTTCCTAATCCCATCCAAGTCCAGTGTTCTGTCCACTGTGACATCTACCTGTCAAATAATTCAGTCTTCTCATTCACATGGGAGGAACCAAAGGCAGACTTGTCCCAGATCATACAGCATCAGAAAAGAAATTTGGCCTCAGGTCTCCTGATTCTAGAATATACCAGACTGTTTCTGTATAGATCAGAGAACAGAGAAGACCTTCATAGTATGGTCTAAGGGGGATAAATCTGTAAAGAAGACATAGGGTATTTGGGGACCTATTCCACAAACTAAATCTACTGTAGATACTGATATTACCCTCTTTCTCAAGAGACAACCCGCTCTAGTTGGCACTGTATATAAAGTAAATAGTGGACTCTGTTCTTAATGAGCCTAGAACTGATAGCCTTTAGGGATGCCTTCAGAAAAGAAGACCCCACTTTTAATCCCTAGTCTTAATGTCTGGAGAGCTTGTAGCTGCTCAAAATCCAAAACAGCTTTTTATGGATTATTGAAGGAGATTTGGTTCTTCCTATAAAAGCCAGCAAGGAAAATCTCTCTCCCACTGCCATCTGTTTCTATTTTATTGAAAGGGTTCTCAGCTAAAGATTTAACTATCCTGAACTTCCCAGAATAAATTCTAGAATACCCAATCTAAAAGTCCATCAGAGCTTAGAGAGACAGAAGCAGTATGGATTTGCCTTAGACTCATTCTCACAAAATACAGCTTTTTTAATTCAGAAGGTCAACAAGCTAGTTCATTTGAATCTCTAAATGTCAAATACAGTGCTGAGAGCTGGGGGATACATAGATAAAAATGAAATAGTTCCTGACTTCAAGAAGTTTACATTCTCTCAGGAAAAAAACATACACATTTAAGCAAATGAAAATTACATTAATAAATAATACAAAGTAATGTCAGGAAGAAGGGATTAAGAACTGGGGGCATAAAGAAAGTAATTGTGGACAATATAGTATCTGAACTTGATTTTGAAGGACACTGGGAATTCTAAGAGGCTGTGAAAAAAGAAAACATTCAAGATCTGGGAGATCACTTCTACATGTGATGACCACGTTTAGCACCCAGAGTATATTAAAATCAGCTGGAGTCAGAATAAGGGAAAATGCTTGAACTTTATTCTTTGTGGAGGTGAAGGGGAATGGCGATACAAAGTGAGAACAATAGCGATATGAATCAGGCCAGTAGTCTCTCTGCCTCTTTCACTCCACCCCAAATCATCTATGCAATCTCCTATACAACACATCAAACTTGCACAGAGAGTGGGTGGGGCCATTCTTTCTCCAAGCATATATTAATAGAGTATTGTCCAATTGTTAATTAGCCTCAGGTGCTTAGAGGGACCTCAGTGCAACCAGAGCTTCAAGAGCTTCAGCCCATTACATCCACAGATATATCTTAATTATCAAACTTAGAAAGATTTGAAAGGAGATTTAGTCTTCAAAACATCTTTCCTTTACAGTAGCACCTCTAGAATGGAGGACCAGAAGTGATATCCCAGTCTTTAGGGGAGTTGGTCCACTCAATGTTGGAACTCTTACCCAATTTTAGTGCTATTTTGATTAGAAAGTGAGTGATTTAAACTATATTTTAGTCAGCCACAACCCAATAATAATCAAGTAAGTATTTCTTGAGCATCTACTATCTACCTTCAAACTTTGCTTTTTTTTTTTTTTTTTTTTTTTTTTTGGCAAGGGGGAACAGAAGTCACAGTAGCATGAATTCAAATAAGTTTTGTAAGCATAAAATAATTATGAGAGTAATATGAAGAGGAAGAAGTTGATCAGAAACAGCATCCTCTTGATTTTGAACCCTAAGGAAAATAGAGATTTTATTTATTATATTTTCTCCAGTTACACATTAAAAAGTACACATTTTATTTTGGTTATACATGTACATTGACTGTTTTAATGAATCATTTTGGGAGAGAAAAAATCAAAACAAGTTGGAAAAAACAAAAAACAAACCCTAAGAAAAATTTTTAAAATGAACATTGCATGTGCTGATTTGCATTCAGTCTCCATGGTTCTCTCTTTGGATATGAATGGCATTTTCCATCCAAAATTTATTGGGATTGTCTTGGATAAATGAACCACTGAGAAGAGCCAAGTCTATTATAGTTGATCATTACACAATCTTGCCATTAGTATGTACAATGTTTTCCTGGTTCTGCTTGTTTTGCTCAGCATCAGTTCATGTGAATTTTTTCAGGCCTTTCTAAAATCAGCTTGTTCATCATTTTTTTAAAATAACTTTTTATTGACAGAACCCATACCAGGGTAATTTTTTACAGCATTATTCCTTGCACTCACTTCTGTTCCAATTTTTCTCCTCCCTCCCTCCACCCCCTCCCTCAAATGGCAAGCAGTCCTTTACATGTTGAATAAGTTACAGTATATCCTAGATACAATATATGTTTGCAGAACCGAACAGTTCTCTTGTTGCACAGGGAGAATTGGATTCAGAAGGTAGAAATAACCTGGGAAGAAAAACAAAAATGCAAGCAGTTTATATTCATTTCCCAGTGTTCTTTCTTTGGGTATAGCTGCTTTTGTCCATCCTTGATCAATTGAAACTGAATTAGCTCTCTTTATCAAAGAGATTCACTTCCATCAGAATACATCTTCAAACAGTATTGTTGTTGAGGTAGATAATGACCTCCTGGTTCTACTCATTTCACTTAGCATCAGTTCATGTAAGTCTCACCAATCCTCTCTGTATTCATCCTGGTGGTCATTCCTTACAGAACAATAATATTCCATAACATTCATATACCACAATTTACTCAACCATTCTCCAATTGATGGGCATCCATTCATTTTCCAGCTTCTAGCCACTACAAACAGGGCTGCCACAAACATTTTGGCACATACAGGTCCCTTTCCCTTCTTTAGTATCTCTTTGGGGTATAAGCCCAGTAGAAACACTGCTGGATCAAAGGGTATGCACAGTTTGATAACTTTTTGAGCATAGTTCCAAATTGCTCTCCAGAATGACTGGATGTGTTCACAATTCCACCAACAATGTATCAGTGTCCCTGTTTTCCCACATCCCCTCCAACATTCCACATTATCTTTCCCTGTCACTCTAGCCAATCTGACAGGTGTGTAGTGGTATATCAGAGTTGTCTTAATTTGCATTTCTCTGATTAATAATGATTTGGAGCATATTTTCATATGTCTATAAATTGTTTCAATTTCTTCATCTGAGAATTGTCTGTTCATATCCTTTGACCATTTATCAATTGGAGAATGGTTTGATTTCTTATAAATTAGAGTCAGTTCTCTATATATTTTGGAAATGAGGCCTTTATCAGAACCTTTGATTGTAAAAATGTTTTCCCAGTTTATTGTTTCCCTTCTAATCTTGTCTGCATTTGTTTTGTTTGTATAAAAACTTTTCAATTTGATATAATCAAAATTTTCTATTTTTTGGTTAATAGTGATCTTTAGTTCTTCTTTGGTCATAAATTCCTCCCTCTTCCACAGGTCTAAGAGGTAAACTATCCTATGCTCTTCCAATTTATTTATAATCTCATTCTTTATGCCTAGGTCATGAACCCATTTTGACCTTATCTTGGTGTACAGTGTTAAGTGTGGGTCAATGCCTAGTTTCTGCTATACTAATTTCCAATTTTCCCAGCAATTTTTGTCAAATAATGCATACTTATCCCAAAAACTGGGGTCTTTGGATTTGTCAAACACTATATTATTAAAGTTATTGGCTGTTTTGTCCTTTGAACCTAACCTATTCCATTGATCAACTAGTCTGTTTCTTAGCCAATACCAGATGGTTTTAGTAACTGCTGCTTTATAATATAATTTTAGATGTGGTACAGCTATTGTTCATCATTTTTTATAAAAAAATAATATTCCATTACTTTCATATACCATAACTTCTTCATCCATTCCCCATTTGATGGGCATCTACTCATTTTCCAATTCTTTTCCAACACAAAAAGATCTGATACAAACATTTTTGCACATGTAGGTCCTTTTCTCTCTTTTATGATTTCCTTGGAATACAGGCAGTAATGGCACTGCTGGTTCAAAGAGTATGTACTTTGGGCATAGTTCCAAACAACTTGATCAATAGAGCATTAGTATCCCAGTTTTTCCATATCCCCTCCATCGTTTATCATTATCTTTTCCTCTCATCTTAGCCGATCTGAGAGTTGTGAGGTAATACTTCAGAGTCGTTTTTATTTGCATTTCTCTAATCAATAGTGATTTGAAGGATTTTTTCATATGACTATAAATGGCTTTAATTTTTTTCATCTGAAAATTGTCTGTTCATATCCTTAAACTATTTATCAATTGGAGAATGACTTGTATTCTTATAAATTCAACATAGTTCTTTATATATATTAGAAATGACACCTTTATCAGAAACACTGGCTGTAAAAATTTTTCCTAGCTTTATGCTTTCCTTCTAATTTTGGCTATGTTGATTTTGTATGTGCAATTTTTAAAATTTTAACATAACCAAAACTGTCCATTTTGCATTTTATCATGTTCTCTAGTTCTTCTTTAGCCATAAAGTCCTCCCTTCTATAAAGAGCTAATAGGTAAACTATGTCTTGCTTTCCTAATTCACTTATAGTATGACCCTTTGTGCCAAAATTATGCACCCATTTTGATCTTATTTTAATATGCAGTGTGAGATGTAAATCTATGCTGAGTTTCTGGCATATTATTTTTCAATATTCTCAGCAATTTTTGTGAAATAGTGAGTTCTCACCCCAGAAGCTGTAGTTTGGGCGGTTAGCAAATACTAGATTATTATAATCATTGATTAATGTGTCATGTGCATCTAAGCTATTCCACTGATCCACCACTCTATTTCTTAGCCAGTATCATTTGTTTTTGATGACTGCTGCTTTATAATTGAGTTTTAGGTCTAGTACTACTAGATCTCTGTCCTTTGTGGGGTTTTTTCTATTAATTCCCTTGATATTCTTGACCTTTTGTTCTTCCAGATGAATTTTGTGGTTATTTTTTCTAGCTCTATAAAATAATTTTTTGGCAGTTTGATAGCTATGGCACGGAACAAATATACCAATTCAGCTAGAATTGTGATTTTTATTATATTAGCTTGACCTGCCCATGAGCAATTGATATTTTTCCAATTTTTCTGACTGTATTTGTATTTGAAGTGTTTTGTAATTGCATTCATATAATTCCTCAAATTGACTCGGCAGGTAGACAACCAATTATTGTATTTTGTCTAAAGTTATTTTAAATGGAATTTATCTTTCTATCTCTTGCTGCTGGGCTTTGTCAGTAATATATAGAAATGTTGATGATTTGTGTGGGTTTATTTTACATCCTGAAACTTTGCTAAAGCTGTTAATTGTTTCAAGTAGGTTTTTGGATGATTTTCTAAGATTCTCTAATTATATATCATATCATCTACAAAGAGTGGTAGTTTTATCTCCTAATGTTTTCCAGTTCCTTTCATTTCTTTTTCTTTTCTTATTACTAAAGCCAACATTTCTAGTACAATAATTCATAATAATGTTGATAATGGGAATCTTGTTTCACTCCTGATATTACTGAGAATGTTTTCCCCCATCACAAATAATGGTTGTTGATGTTTTTAGATAGATGCTGCTTATCATTTAATCCTAAACTCTCCAATGTTTTCAATGGGAATGGATGCTATAATTTGTTAAAAGCTTTTTCTGCATCGATTGAGATTATTATTTGATTTCTATTATTTTTGTTATTGATATGATCAATAGTTTTCCTAATATTGAATCAGTCTTGCATTCCTGGTATAATTGTCCCTTGGTCATAGTGTATTATTTTGCTGATAAGTTATTGTAGCATCTTTGTTAATATTTTATTTAAAATTTTTGCATCAATTTTCATTAGGGAGATTGGTATCTAATTTTCTTTCTCTGTTTTTGTTTTTCCCAGTTTAGGTATCAGTACCATATCTGTATCATAGGACGAATTTGGCAGGACTCCTTCTTTGTCTATTTTCTCAAGATATTTACATAGTATTGGAATTAATTGTTTGTAGAAAGTCATAGACAGTGGGAAAACTCTGGGTAAGGCCTAAGACCCTTCAGCCCAGGAAGAACCTGCTAACAATATCTGGTTCAGCTCCCTGTCTCTCCTAAGGGTTCTTGGGTTTCCTGAGATGTTAGGGGGCAGTGAACTATGCCCAAAGTACATACTATTTGAACCAGCAATGCCATTACTGCCTGTTGTGATTGAAGCAGAATGATACCAGGTGGCAAACTACATACAATAGCAAGTTATTTATGTGGTCCCACATGCACAGCATATACTTGGCACATATCCAGTGTTTTTATTACATAAAGGTATGAGGGTATCAAAAGGGGAAAGTCCTTGAAATAAAAGGACTCCATTTTCCCACCATCCTTAGGGGTCCCACCTCATCACTTCTCCATTAAGACAGTATATTTTAATCACCCCAGTATGGAGGCTCTAGAAAACAGGACACAACAATTGTTCTTTAAATGTTTGATAGAATTCACTTGTAAGTCCATCTGGCCCTAGAGAGACTTTTTCTTAGAGAGTTTATTGATGGCTTGTTCAATTTCTTTTTTTTGAAAATGGAACAATTTAAGTAATTTATTTCCACTTTTGCTAATTTGGGCTATTTATATTTTTGTAAATATCTATCCATTTCAATAAGATTGTCAGCTTTGTTGGCATACAGTTAGGTAAAATAGCTCCTGATTATTGCTTTAATTTTTTTCTTTGTGATAAGTTCACCTTTTTCATTTTTGATGCTAGTAATTTGTTTTTTTTTTCTTTCCTTTTTCTATTCAAATTAACCAAAGGTTTATCTATTTTGTTGGTTTTTTCTAAAACCAATTCTTAGTTTTCTTACTTTCAATTTTATTAATCTTTCCTATGGTTTTTAGAATTTCAAATTTGATATTTAATTGGGGTGTTTTGATTTATTCTTTCCTAGCTTTTTGAGTTGCACACCCAATTCATTGATCTTCTCTTCCTTTATTTTATTCATGTAACAATTTAAAGATATAACATTTTCCTTAAGAACCACTTTGGCTACCTTCCACAAGTTTTGCTATGTTATTTCATTATTGTCATTCTCTTGGATGAAATTATTTTTAATTTTTTTTAATTAAAACTTTTTATTTTTAAAACATATGTACAATAATTTTTCAACATTGACTCTTGTATAGCCTTGTGCCCTGAATTTTCCCTCCTTCCCCCTGTCCCCTCCTCTAGATGGCAAGCAATCCAACATATGTTATACATGTTAAAATATATGTTAAATCCAATATAGGTCAACATATGTATACAATTGTTTTACTGCACAAGAAAAAACAGATCAAAAAGGAAAGAAAATGAATATGAATATAAAATGCAAGTGAACATCAACAAAAAGAGTTAGAATGTTAGGTTGTGATCCACACTCAGTTCCCACAAACCTCTCTCTGGGTGTAGATGACTCTCTTCCTTACAAGATCATTCAAACTGGCTTCAATCATTGGATGAAATTATTGATTGTTTCAATGATTTCTTGTTTAACCCACTCATTCTTTAGAATTAGATTATTTAATTTTCAATTGGTTTTTAGTCTATCTTTCCCTATCTCCTTATTGAATGTTATTTTTATTGCATCGAGATTTAAATAGGAAGCATTTATTTATTCTACATTTGATTGTGCAATGACTATTTCATCCTCTGGTTCTAATATATCAGGATAACTTTCCTTGATGATCTCTTGAAGAATGCTATTTAGGCTCTTTAGGGGGAGTAGGGGGGAGGGAAGTTGTGGCCTTCAGGTTGACCAATAATTTTTAAATTGTCTCTTCCAAATCTATTTTTCCAGGTTGGATGTTTTGCCAATGAAGTATTTTACATTTTCTTCCATTTTTTCTTTCTTTTTAGTTTGTTGATTCTTGATGTCTCATAGAATCATTCACTCCATTTACTCAGTTCTAGTTTTTAATGTATGATTTTCTTCAGTTAGCTTTTGTGTCTCTTTTTCCATTTGATTAATTCTACTTTTCAAAATGGATTTTTTCTTCAGTGGATTTTTTTTTTTTTTGCATTTGGCCAATTGTATTTTTTAAGTAATTTTTTTATTCAGTCAATTTTTGTCCTTCCTTTTTCAAGCTGATGACTCTGTCTTGCATACCTCTTATTTCTTTCCCCAATTTTTCTTCTACCTCTCTTATTTGCCTTTTAAAATCTTTCATGAGCACTTCCAAGAAGCTTCTTTGGGTTTGAGACCAATACATATCATTTTTTGAAATTTCCCATGTGGTCATTCTTCCCTCATCTGAGTTGGTGTTTTAGTCTTCCCTCTCACCATAATAGTTCTGGGGGATAAAATTCTTTTCTGTTTCTTGCTCATTTTCTTTCTTTCTCTCCCCCACTTCTATTCTGTGGCTTTTAAGCTCAAGCAGTTTCCTGGAGTCACTCTGCCATTTTGGTTCTGCCCCGCAGAACTCCAGAAAATAGAAATTTTAAGAGGCAGAGTAGAAAGAACATTTCAAGAAGAAGAGATAGTCTGTGCAAAGATAAATGGATGGGAGATGGAATATCATGTGCAAGTAACAGCAAACCATACAGTTTAGCTGAAACAGAAGAATAAAGACAAGCAACTAAAGAATTAAAGAGAAGAGCTAGAAATATAGATTAGAATAAGAGAAATCATTAAATGTCAAATACATGTTTATAATCTATCCTAGAGGTAATAGTTTAATATTATATCATTATATAGTCTGTATTAACATTACATCTTATTATATACTCCATTAGAGTTTATTGAACAGGGATATAACATGGTCAGAACTATTCTTTAGATCCAACCAAAATCAAAAGTAATTTGGCAGCTCGATGGAATATTAGAAAGCAGAGAGACTGGACACAGGAAGACCAATTAAGAGTCTATTGTAATGATAAAGCACAATGAGGGCCTGAGACAGAATGGTAATCTATTTAGTGGAAAGAAGGAAAGAGATGTGAGAAATCGTGTGCAAATAGAATCAATGATACAGGGAAGCTGATGGGTGCTGGAATCACTAGAAGACATTCAACCTCTGCTATGCAGCATCCCAGATTTAAAATTCCAAAAGACCTTAGAAGTCATTTAATCTAACACATTCATTTTTTATAGATGAGAAAATTGAGGGTCATGGTAGTTAAATAGCTTGCCCAAGGATAACAAAGAAAATAAGTATTTGAGGCAGATTTGAACGCATATCTCCTTTACTTCAAAAGAGAATCAAGAGGAAACAGTATCCCAAAAATCCAGGAAAGAGAAAATATTCAGGAGGAGGGGATAGCAGCACAATCAAATGCTGCAGAGAAGTTAAGAAGGATAAGAACCAAAATAAGCAAATAGATTTGGCAAAAAAGGAGGTGCTTGGTGAAAGTTTCAGCTAAATGATGAGATCAAAGGCTGCATAGCAAAGGTTTGAGAAGTGGAGGTAACCAACAAGTAGAGATAGCTTTTTCTGGGAGTTTGATGGTGAAATCCTGACCAGGATAGAGAGTACATGTTTGGAAGTGACCTCTACAAATGCATATCTTTGTCTGCTCTGTATTTAGAGAATCTCCTGGGATACTGAGAGATTAAATGACTTAGCCAAAGCCAGAGACCATTATTTGTCAGGAATAGGAATTGAATCTAAGTCTTGCAAACTCTGAGGCCAGTACTCTATTCACTATTCCACACAGCTTCTTAAGAGGAGCACAAGGAAGTATGCACAAGGCAATTTATCCAAACTCACTTAGGAATTTGAAGTTTGTTACTGGCTGAAATTATGGCCAGGAATGGTATGTCTTAGTGATTTCCTCTGCTCATTCAATGCATCTAGATGAGGTTTTTGGGGTTCTAAATATACAAAACCATATGATTTACTATCTATATATACAACAATCAAAAGAATCCATTGTCCTTTTTTTAATTGAAAATCAATCAGTGGAAATAGTCTATAACCAACATAGCTTTTTAGAGCTCGTTGCCATTTTCATGTAGTTAGTGCCTGCTAATTAATAACCTGGTCTTAGATTTGTAGACCTGAGACTCATTTATGTGTGACCAAGATTGCCTATAACATAGGTTATACATACACTTGTATGTGTAAATATGTAACTGCATACAAATGTACAAGTGTGTATATCTGTATGCTAATACACAAAAGTAATTGATTTTATTGCTGTAGGTTAGCACAGTTGAAAGAAGACCAGATATCTCTTTGGGCATTAGTTTCCATACCTGAAAAATGAGGCAATTAGAGTAGAACAGATGTCAAACATGCTAGCCACAACACTACCTGGTAGGATTAAATCAAATTAATATGTAACTGGGAGATAGTTAACAAAATAAATAAAAACACATAAAACATAAATAACATTACATTTTGAAACTAAGTCAATATGTTGCCTTCAGGAATCATTATGTATGGATTAGTGACTTCCATTTCTATTTCAGATTAACACTGTTGAACTAAATAACCTCTAAAGGTCCCTTTCACCTTTAAATCTGTGATCTCAGTACTGGAACTCCCTATAGAAAAATAAATTGATACTTGTCATACCTGAGCCAGACGGAAATCAAGTGACTAGTTTGAGGATGCACACTAATCTCTGGGGCATGAATTCAGTCAATATTTTGCTATCTCCAAATTGAACTCTCTATCAACTCTACCACACTGACTTTTCCATCCCTCTCATTCTACAAATATGGGAACAGAGGGTCAGAAAATCTAAATTACTCTTCTAGAACCAGACAAATATTGACTTGGATTCAAACTTGCAGCTTCTAGAAACAGAGGATCAGAAAAATTGTGTCTAAGATTTCACATATTATTACATATCATAGTGAGGCTCTCTTTCCCTATAACCCCAAACCTGGTATTTTTACTACTATAATATGCTATACACATCCTATATGTACATCCATATAGGATGTGTATAGCATGTGTGTGTGTGTGTGTGTGTGTGTGTGTGTGTGTAAAATGTATGGGCCGTATAGTATAGTAGATAGAAAACTGGAATCAAAGCCTAGGAGATGTGGGTTCAAGTCTTGTTTCTGACATATACTTTCTCTATGATCCTGGACAAGACATTTAAACTCTGTGAGACAGACAATAAGGAAAGGAAGGATGGAAAGAGAGATAAAGAGAAAAAGGGAGGGAAGAAATGAAGAAGGAAGAGGAAGAGGAAGAGACTGTAGCCAGTCTCTGTGATAAGTGTTTGCAAATTTTATCTCATTTAGTCAAGTTAATAAACATTTATTACGGATTCCCTATGTGTCAGGCACTGTGCTAAGCACTAGGGATACAAATAAAAAAGATAGTTCCTGTCCTCAAGGAATTATCAATCCAATAAGGAAAGACAATACACTAAAAGAAGCCAAAAAATGGGAGATGGAATTGAAACTAAGCAGAGCAGCTGATGGAAACTGAAGTTAATTGGAAGTTCTGAACCTTCTATAAAGGGACAGCTTTGGAAGGTCTACTGCTCTGTGCTCCAGCCTTCCAAACAAATCAATTAGTTGATCTTCACAACTACCTGGAGGTGTTATGCCATAGTTCTCAGTTTCCATAATTATCCTGACCAGTCCTAACTCAGTTTCCCTGCTTCTCAGTCCTATTAAAAAAAAAACCCTCCCTCTTTATCAGAATATTTGATAAGGATAAAAGATCTTATGTTTTAGAATATCAGAATGCCTCTCCCCATTTCTGGTGTCTCCCAAGCTACTGGAGATACCATCTTATCAAGATGCTTCTCCCCATTTCTGGGGTTCCTCCCCCCATGCCTCCCCTCACTCTGTTAGAACCAGATTGTCAGAGTCCCATGTTCCCGTTCTCAGCATCCTGACTCTGGCCCCACCTCAGTCTACCCCCTGAGTCTGAGCCACATGTGTATATAGGTCATTGAGAACTCACATTGTTTGCTGGATTCTTGGAGACAATAGTCTCATTCAGCCCTGGGACCAAACCATGGATCCATTTGGTCCTAGTAAATCTCTCCCATTAATAAATTATTAAATACTATCTAATCTCTATCTTGCTCAGTGTCTCCAGCATTACAGAGGTAGATGCTATTATGATCCTCATTTTCCAGTTGAGAAAAACTTAACTCAATTCTTTCTCCCTACAGCCCTGCGCTCTATTCACTGCCTTTAAAAATATAAATTGACTATGGACAACATGATTTCAGAAAAATCTGCAGCTATTTACATGAACTGATACAAAGGGAACCAGGAGAACATTGACCAGGAGAACATTATTACTGTGTACAATTGTGTACTGTGTACACAGTAACAGCAATATTATAATGATGATCAACTGTGAATGATTTAGCTATTTTCAGCATTACAATGATTCAAGACAACTCCAAAGGATTCATAATTAAAAATACTACCTGCCTCCAGAGAAAGAACTTAAGGAGTCTGAATACAGACCAACACTATTTTTCTCCCTTTTTTAATTCAAGTTTTCTTCCATAAAATGACTAATATGGAAATGTGTTTTATATGATTGCACATGTATAACCAATATCTTATTGCTTACCATTTCAAGAAGGAGGGAGGGGAAAGAAAGAGGAAGGGAGGGAGGGAGGGAGAAAAAAAAGGGAAGAAAAGACAGAAGAGAGAGAGAAAATTTGAAAGTTAAAGCTTTAAGAAAAATGTTTAAAATTTTGTTTACATATAATTGGTGGGAAATAAAATATTGTTTTTATAAAGATTATGAATTGAAGAGAAGTTATCAACCTGCATCAATAAATGGAATTTCTCCTGAGCAAGTACCCTATAGCAGTAAAATCACAGTACTCTCCCCTAGCTTTATCCCCATTTATAGTCACATAGAGCCACTTAGCTGGTCTCCAGAAAAGGTGATTGCTTATGTGCTGCAATTTTGGAGGGTGGGAAAAGTTTCACTCTCTCATCCCCAGTTGCATATATATATATATATATATATATATATATATATATATATATATATATATATATAGTTAGATACATCAATACTATACATATAAAATGAGGATATGGGAGAGAGAGAACTAAGTCTTTAGTAGTGTATGGCCTGACTACTTTTTATGAATCTGTCCAATTGCATTTTGCTCTTCCATAACTTAGTTAAGATTATTCACACTGAATTTACTGCAGGATGCATGCAGAATGAGCAGTGCAAGCAAGATGGTAATCACCATATAAAAGAGACACATGTACTTCCATATGTGTTAATAGCTTCGATAGGGAGAAAACTAGAGAATAAAATAGGCATCAAATAATGCCAGACTTTCAGAATTGATGAAATGCTCAAATTATCACCCTTTGAAGTAGGCTCTGGGTAGAGTAAGTTACACAGCACATGGCCAGAAATGTGTGACACTAGTGGCTGTAGAATTTGTCTTGATTAAGATTCCATGTGAAAAGATAAATCTTGCTAAGTAGGGCTGTAAGTCCAATGAATTGAAGCCAAAGATTCAAGCTGCCATTTAAGATAGGGAAGAGAAGTGAGCCTAGCACTTGGGTTTCTATAATGTATGAGAAGCATTCACTGTGGTGCATTAGCAAAATGGGCACTATATGTTTCCTCTCTTTATGTTTACTGAAAATGAACTATGTTCTGACTATTGCTGGTTCCAGTTTTGAAATGAAAGCTCACAAATGGGTGTGCTCATACTTGATATAACTGGTCATAAGTTGGCTTCTTTCTATATTACGTTCATTATTCTAGTCATTACTAGGATTTATTTAGGGGAAAAATACAATATTCCTTAGTAGAATAAAAAATAAATATCAGGCAAGGGAGAGAAGTGAAAAGCAATAAATAGGAATGGAAAAAACACAAAGTAGATTTTTAGGTGACAATGAATTGGCCCTATTTCAAATAACTACAATAATAGTGTTGCCTGAGAACATGTATGGGATCTGATCATCTGAGCTCTCTAATCAGTTTATAGGAAAGCTCACCAGAGCCTTTATATTGAATTTTTCTGGTATCTTTCTAGGAAGAGTATGGACATGACTCTTGGTGCCTTTAACAAAAATTTCATTGATAAAAGCTTCCCCCAAAGATGAATTAATTCGTTTGAACAATTGAAAGGACTAGCTCTTACCAAGGGGAGCCAGTCCTTTGGTCCTGGCCTAGAAAAGGAGCTAACAGACCTGATTTTACTATCCTTAATTTGTCTGCCTTTCACAACAAAGTTAAGAAGAGATATAGTTGCTGTGGGGAGAAGGGAGCAAGGGGCAAGTGAAGGAGATAGAATGTGTCAGAGCATGAGTTCTCAGTCACTGCTTTGAGTTAAACACATATTACAGAAAGAAGGCAAACATGCTTTTGCCCATATAGCCCATGCCTGCAATGTTGAATTCCTTACTCCATCCTTAGAGAAGATAATGATACCTCCTTCAAACATGAACTAACCATGGAGCAAGGAATTTTATGGTCTAGTCAGGAGAATTCTGAGGCTAGCCTTTCTTAAAGCCCAAAGTTTGAATGCTCATCTCTCTAGCTAACGAAGAAGTATTATCTTTTCAACATGATTCTGGAGCCCAGTCTTCCAGCCTGGAACTTGGGGATTATAAGTAACAATGTTTTTTCCTAAGTTCTTATGGATCCCCACTCAATCTTATCCTACATGTTCTCATATTCATATTTGGTCTCCGTTCTTCTTCCTCTTCATAATCATTTTTAGAAGACACATGATCTTATCAGTATAATAAACTCCCTTTATAAAAAGAAAATTAACATCTGCTTGGCATTTAATAATCATAAAGAGTTGCCAGGACATTGAAAGACTGAGTGACATGTTCAGGGTGAATAATAGACTTAGAGATGGAAGAGATTTCAGTGGTCATATAGCCAAACTTCTCATTTAATAAAAACTGAAGTCAAGAGGTACAACGTGGCTTGCCAAAAATCACAAAGGGAGTAAATGACATTAGTGGGATTTGAACCTGGCTTCACTGATTCCAGATTCATCATTCTGCCTCCCACCTTCAGTTACACCATCATTATGTGTCAGAGGTAAGATTTGCACACAGATCTTCCTAATTCAAAGGTCAGTTCTCTATCAAGGCCACACTGCCTCTGTACAACAATAATCATGTATATTGTTTATTTTTTAATTTCTTTTCTTTTTACCCAGTTTTAATTTTTATATGTTTTAATTTTAATTTTAGCAAGAATTTTAGAAATGTAAATATTGTAGAATTCTGGTTAGTTTATTTTTCCTCTTTCAACCCTTTAAAATAAGGACAATCTTGTATCTTTGGGTAACAGAGCTAAAAATCTAAGCTGCTTAGCTGAAGGTTCTTCTATGTTTGTTTGTTTTTTTAATAAATCTATTTATTTTACATGCATTTATAATCTGTCCCTCCCATCATCCTTTCTCAATGAAAAATAAAAGAAAGAAAGAAAGGAAAAAAGAAAGAAAGAAAGAAAGAAAGAAAGAAAGAAAGAAAGAAAGAAAGAAAGAAAGGCCATCATAAATATGCATGGTCCAGCAAAATTATAAGTTCTAAATTATAAGTTCTTTCTCTCCCTGACAAAACATTGAATAGCATGTTTTATCTTCTGGACATGTGTTTTATCATTGTATGGATCAAAGTTTTAAGGCTTTCAAAGTTATTTATTAATCCTTTTCAAAAGTTGCTACTTCCCTCTCCCATCTTCACTCAATCTGCATGTCTCCACATCCATATCAGTTTTTCCCATTGTCCATGAAAACCACCTCTTCTAGATTTCAGAGAATTATGAGCATTCTAGATAGGCTAGGAAAAGGTTGAGAGCTTTTAGAACTAGAGTACTGAATATCATAATATTGAATTTTTTAGATCCCATTTGTGAGAAGATAGAGATATATTTTCAAGGAAAAAAAGTAGGCTTTAATAAATGGGAATATCAAGAAGTTTTTTTCTCTCAGGGACTTGATTCTAATAATCCCCTTATTTTATACATATAGTTAGCTAGATTTGCCTAAAGGATTTCATCCTTATAAATGTTTTTATCTCTGATATTGCCCTTGTGTTCAAAGATTTAAGTGCAAAATACATATACACCATTTTAAGGCAATCCTCAAGAGATTCCCACTGAAGTGAACACTGTGTAAGATTTATCTTGACTTCTGAAACATTGTAAATAGAATGGTTACAACTATTAATCATTTAAAACCAATTTACTTTCCCCCATGAAATTATAGAATGATGATTCTCCTTATAACTGTTTAACTACAGTAAATGGAATAATTCTCCAAAAAAATAGAAGCAGCAAAAAACTTTTGGTAAAAGCATTATACTAAGGGATTTATTTATCTACTTAAAAGTAGCATATCATAATTAAATCAATCAGTCATAAGAGAAGTATGAAAAAGACCTGTATATCTCTTTAAATCAATCAAAGCCACTATAAGAAAGACTTGGTCTTGTCCTTAGGAACTTAGATAAAAAGAAGGAAATATCTAAGAACAGGGAAGAGATTCTGAGGATCTATAAACAGAAAAATTGAAGCAAACATAGTATCCAAACATATCTCTGAGGAGCAAAAGTAAGATTGAGCTATGACAGAGAAGGGAAATAGATTTTAAGGAGGGTCATCAATTCTATGGGCATCTCAGAGCATAAGACACAAAAGGAGCCCCATGACTCCCACTGTCTATAAAATAATTTGCTTTATTACCCAATTATTTCTAGTAAATTGAATTTTGAGAGACCAGGGGTCAAATAGAGAGAGATAATTTTTTTTTAAATGACAGAGAGACAAGCCTCTACCTAAATATTAGGAAATTCCTAACTAGGAGCTCAGAACAATTGTAACTGCACTCACAACTTTTCATCTAAAATAAACTCCCCAAAGCTTAAGAGGCAGAAATCATATGGACCTTAGGGTCTATTATTTCATCCTCTAGTCTTAAAATGAGGCAATTATTTTAATATTATTACATCTAGTCAGAAGAAGATATAGGTTCTAGTAAAACTTTTTCTCTTCACTAGGCTTGTGACTTTAGGCAATTCACACAATCTCTCTAAACCTCAGTCTCTTAATCTGTGATATAAAGACAAAATTACTCATCCACCCACTTAAGGACATTAAGAGACAAAATTTATACAAATACTGTGAAAACTGAAAAGTACACACAATCAAGGTGTGTCTTTTTCTTTACCCTATGACCTCCAACTGGACTCAAGATTTTCTAAGCTATTTTTCTTGCTCTGGCTTGATCTTTCTTCTTTCCTAATTTTGAAGCCATAATGAACCATTTCAACATCACACTGTCATCTACTATTTAGGGCTGTTATCACTCATACCATTCCAAACTCCAGGCCTTGATTACTCCCACCATCTGCCCACCTCCTGTACCTCCATGTCCATTCTTCTAAATAAGGTTGGAATTAGTCACACTACCTTGCTAACTGGATCCATTATAAGTCATTGTTATCTGATCTCAATTAGACCCTCACTTGAGGAACGCAATCGTTTTATTAGTAAGTTTATCCCCCAACCTTCATTGGAAAAACCAACGATGTCAGTCATGTTCTCACTAAATATGATTCAGATTCTGAATTTTTGGATTCCTTCTGCAACTTTCCTTCAAGTGGTTATCGCTTATTGGGCTCCTTTTTGTCAGTTCCCTTTTATGTGATTATCTTTCCCCAATAAAATGTAAGCTTTCTGATAGAAAGGATTACATCCCTTTTTAGCTTGTATTTTGTGTTTTTAGCACTTAACAGAGAATCTGGCATATAATAAGTGATTAATAAATTCTTTTTTCTATTTGTTTCTTTATCTTTTATTATCACATTTACCAAAGAAGCTGCTCCTAACCTTCTCTTCTTTATTCGTCTGCCACACCACCTTCTTCTATCCTCTACATAAAGTATTGTATTTCATAATTTATTGAGAAAAGAAAAGCTACTTGTCCCAACTTCCCTCTTCTCCCAGATTCTGTATCTCAAAATCTCTCATAATTCCTTAATCCACTCCTCATCTATTATACTGTCTAATGAAAAAAATGAAAAATTTCTCACCAAATCCAGGTCTCTACTTGTATATCTTGATCTCATTTTCTCTGTCTCCTCAATCAACCTGCTCCATCAAAAAAAAAAAAAAACCCTTCATTAAACCCTGCCATCCCCTCAATTCAACATCCTATATTTCTCCTGTCTTTCACAGTCAAAGTCCTACAACCCTACTTCATAAATCTCTAATATCATTTCTTTGCATTAAATCCCTCTGATACTTTAACAAGCTATAGACAAGCTGCCTACACTTATTACCTTCAATTCTTCTCTCCCTACTAGCTTTATAAAATCTCCACAATCTGGTTTCTGTCCTCATCGTTCAGATGAATTTTTTTTAATAAATTTTCTCAATCCTAGTCCTTCTTGACTTCTCTGTAGCATTTGACTTTTGACTAACTTCCCTCTCAGCTACTCTCTTGTCAATGGTTTTCACATTTCTCCTATCTGTATAATCTTCAGTTTTCTTGGCCAGACTACACCTATCTCACCCACTAACTATGGCTCTGCCCCAAGCCTCTATCCTAGACTCTCTTCTCTCTAGGCACTCTTTCATTGATCTTATCAGTTTCTGAAATTCAATTGTCTTCATGAATAGAACTACAAATCTATAGCCTTCTTCTCTATTCTAAGCTCCAGTTGCACATCAACAACAGTTTCTTGGACATTTAAAGTAGAGGCATCAATAAACCTAATATGGTCATCTTTTCCCCCAAACCCAGTCTTCTTCTAAAATCCCCTATTTCTATCACAAGTATCACTCTTTTTCTAGATATCCAGATTTAAAACAACAGAGTCATCCTCAACTCCTCAATCTTTATATTTTCAGCTGCTAAATCTCACAAATTCTACAACTCACAATTTCTCCAATATCTGTCCTCATCTATCCATTTATACAAAGTACCACTCTAGAGTCAGCACTTAACACTTAGAGCCTACCAGGGGTCCTCAAATTACGGCGGGCCAGATGCGGCAACTGAGGACGTTTATCCCCCTCACCCAGGGCTATGAAGTTTCTTTATTTAAAGGCCCACAAAACAAAGTTTTTGTTTTTACTATAATCCGGCCCTCCAACAGTCTGAGGGACAGTGTACTGGCCCCCTATTTAAAAAGTTTGAGGACCCCTGATAGCCTCTTTATTTGTCTCCTTGCTTCAAGTCACTCTCCTCTCTAGTTCAACCTTCACACAACTATCAGAGTGATATTTTACAGAGTGATATTTATTATACAGGACATTCCATCCCATATTTCTGTAATTTTGTATAGGTTGCCTTAATGCCTGGAATGTATCTTCTCCTTACTTCTTCTAATATCCTTCATAGCTTTCCTGATATCTCTAGATGCTATGTTACCTCTTACCTCAAATCTCTTTTCATTTACTTTTCTTATACTTATATGTGTACATGCTTTTTCCTCCAAAAGATTATAAGTTCATTGAAGACAGAGGCTATTTCACTTTTATTGTATATTCTCCAATGTTGGAAACATATTAAGTATCTAGGTTCTTATTAACTGATGACATTCTCAGTATGCCTAATATTGACTACATAAATCATTAATAAGGTACTTCACCTATTATCAAATCCAAACTGAAGTAAGGGTCACAATAGAATTCTCTATCTTGCTATCAACCTGCATTTAGAGTCTTTTGGGAATAAAGAGTAATAGGGTTGTATATAGTCAACTCATCACTCCAAGAATTCAAGATTATTCCCCATTACCTCAATCTGATTAAGCATTCAAGACAGCAAAACTCAGGGAACATATCCTGCTAATATATATTGATATCAAAGTAAGCCTGTAGTATAAGGATGCAGCAGATTTATATATTTATATATACTATACATATACATATGTATAATACATATATATAATATGCATACATATAGAATGTGTATACTATATAGATTTAAGTATTATATATATAATATATGTATATATGTGTATATGCACATAGCCATACAAGAGTAGCACTCCTACATCAAGGTCCTAGGACAGATTGTTTTATCAACTGATCAACTCTGCCCAGTTATATAGATAAATATAAGTGATTCCCTCCCCTAAGGATTTGAATCCTTTTGTACTTTAGGATATCCAAGCTATTCATTCTAATACAGTCTAATGTATACCAGTCTAATTAAAGCAAAGGGACTCATAACTGTGAATATAGTAATATTGTGTAAACAGAACCAAAAAAATTGGTACTTTATGGTTGGCTTTAATAGAGGTAAAGTCTAAGTAAATTCTTAGAAGATTAAATTCTTATTGGCCAGAATCATTCCAACTTCATAGACATTGATTAAATATGCCAAACATCAGAAGTATGCTAATAAATATTCAACAAGCCATTCTCCAAAAAAGTAATACTGATACACTCTTAACTTTAATCTTCATAATTAACATTTTCTTCATCACTTTCTTAAATTTAGACAATCAACAAAATAAATCACCCACAAGTAGTTTACCTGTATCAAAGGTATAAATACCAGCATTGAAATTTCAACAGTTAGCTGTCCTGAGACTTCAACTGAAGCTGGCTCCAGCACTGATCTAATAATAAATGGCATGTGTCTAATCATTTATCAGGGGTCCTCAGACTTTTTAAATAAGGGGCCAGTTCACTGTCCCTCAGAATGTTGGAGGGCCGTACTATAGTAACAACAAAAACTTTGTTTTGTGGGCCTTTAAATAAAGAAATTTCATAGCCCTAGGTGAGGGGGATAATCATCCTCAGCTGCTGCATCTGGCCCGCGGGGCCATAGTTTGAGGACCCCAGTTAATATACTACAACCCTAGCATAGGATATACACACACATGCATGTGCACATACACACACAAACACACACATCTACACTACTAAATAAATTATAAAATTCTGAAAAACAAAGATGATGTTTTATCTACACTTTTGTATCCCCAGCACCTAATATAATGCTTTACACATAGTAGGCATTCACTAATCTAATTATTCATATGCTATTGAAGCTACAATGCCTTGAGTAACAACTCAGACCAGAAAGAAAACATACTTTTCCACTGAGATTGCTACCTCATTGGGATAAGATTCATTTAGATGTTCAACCTCCAAAGATTTTTCAGATATCTCTGAGATTTACCTCACTGGAAATTAATGACTTTCCATGAATTATTATTTTATGCTACAATTTCTTGATTCTTTTTTGTTATCAGCTGCATAAAGAAATAAAATAGTCATTACTTATCAACAAGAATTTTAAAGTCTAATTCTTAGTATTCCACTTTCCATAAATCACTAGCATCAGTAAAGTGGCCAAGACCTAATATAAGAAGAAATTGTGTGAAGTGGCAAAAAAGAGTGGTGGACTGGAAGGCATGATACTTTGGTTCAAGCCTGAGTCCTGTCTCTATTTAGTTGCATGATCTTAAATAAGCCATTTTCTTCTCTGGCTCTTCATTTCCCCATCTCCATATTAGAGGGCTGAAATAATCATTCCAAATTGATGTTTAACTCTATGTCACTTATCCTTTCTGGGCTTCGATATCCTCATTTTAAAAAAGAAATATATTAACCTACACTATCTCTAATACCTTTTAAGCTTTAATTTTTCTGATTTTGTACTGAATTATAGAATGTGAGTCACAAGACCTTAGCTGCCATCTACTCTAAACTATACAAGAAGGAAGTTCTTACTTATTTGAGTATGGCTCATAATTGAGTCCAGACACAAAATTCTTAGACTTTGCTCACTAATGTGATTTTTTTCAAATATGGGGGCTTTCACTGAATACCTTAAAAAAGTCAAGTCAAAAAGCATTTAATAAACACATGCTGTGTACCAAGCACTATGCTAAGTACTGAGAATACAAAGAAAGGCAAAACAAAACAAAATAAAACAAAACAAAAAAAAAAAAAACAGTTCCTGCCTTCAAAAGTTCACATGCTAATGGGAGGAGAAAATAAACATTTACAAACAATATAGATATAGATGGATATGCTATAAATAATTCTTGAAGGAAGGCATTAACATTAAGGAGAACTAGAAAAGATTTCTTGAAGAAAGAGGGGCTTTAGCTAAGACTTAGCAAAATATAAGAAAGCCAAGAAGCAGAGATACAATAAGAGAAAATTCCAGGCATAGGGGACACTGAGTGATAAAACCCAGGATTTGGTCCATGAAATTTCATGTTCAAGAAACAGTCAATAGCCCAGTATCACTGAATCATGGAAAGAAATAAGGATTAGAAAATTAGAAAGATGGGAAAAGAGGAGTAATGAAGTTTTTTTTTTTTTAATGAGACCAATAAATCAAATTTGCATCATTTTAACCATTGTCTCATTGCCAATAAACGTATGACCTCAGAACATGTACAATACTCCTGCTAGATTTGCCAAATTGTTTTAAAAAAATCTGTAGATTAACTTCATTTATAAGATGTATTTGATTTATATTGACTGGATATGATAAATGTCACATTAACTTAACTTTGCATAGCTTTTGAGTTGCAAACTAAAAGAAAAATTCAACATGTACTTCATTTTTACTTGCTGGAAATATTTTGGGAGAAAAAATGTTGGAACCATATAAATTACTTCATTCAGATCTTAAACAACTTTGACATTGGAATAATATTTCAAAATATTACCCAGAGCTTTTCCCTGAGTTCAGTAAACAAATTCAGTACACTCCACATCCAGCTCTCATTTAGTCTTAGACATCCACAGAAATCTCACTCTAAGTTCACATAGAAAAAGGAGTCATAGTTAAGACATGTACATGTTTCATAAAAAGCATATGAGCTTTTGTCTTCTGAGAATATGCTATAATAAAGATTCCAGAAAAGAAAAAGATATCCTCCATGTGAAGCCTGATGTTACCAACTCTTAATTAACTATAAATGTATTATCCCCTTGATGAAAAATCTATGATGTTATCACCATCATCACTTTGGATTGCTGAAAGAAGAGGCAAATCTCTTAATGGAGCCAAAGCCAGGCTCACAGGAGATGTGTATATATGTATCTTTGAGTGATTATGAAATGTACATAATCCATGTCTGATTGCAATTATAATCAAATTTTATTATTTTTATCTCATTCATTTCATCTTTTTTGATAGGTTCAGATAAAAATAATCCTGAGATAAGTGCTATTCTGCTATTTTTACCTTTATATTCAATGTTTTATGGATTGATGCAATCATACATAAAAAAAATCACTTTTGTAATTCCATCTGAAGTTAAAAATTATAGAATATAAGCCTACTTACTATAAGCTCCCTGAAAGCATTCTTGATACAATCTCAGTAGCAAAGAAGACAACAAAAAATAGTACTTTATCCTATTCCCACAGGATTTTAATCTCCTTGGCCTCTTCTCTATATAAGCTTATCATTCCACTTGGTTTGGAGATTATGAGTACTTGAAATACTAACATGTATTAAAAACATTCTTTCTTTTTTTTTATTATAACTTTTTATTGACAGAACCCATGTCTGGGTAATTTTTTACAATATTATCCCTTGCACTCACTTCTGTTCCGATTTTTCCCTTCCCTTCCTCCATCCCCTCCCCTAGATGGCAGGCAGTCTTATACATGTTAAATATGTTATAGTATATCCTACATACAATATATATGTGTAGAATTGTACAGTTCTTTTGTTGCACAAGAAGAATTGGATTCAGAAGGTAAAAATAATCTGGGAAGAAAAACAAAAATGCAAACAGTTCACACTCATTTCCCAGTGTTCCTTCTCTGAGTGTAGCTGATTCTGTCCATCATTGATCAACTGGAACTGAATTAGATCTTGTCTTTGTTGAAGATATCCACTTCCATCAGAATACATCCTTATACAGTATTGTTGGTGAAGTGTATAATGATCTCCTGGTTCTGCTCATTTCACTCAGCATCAGTTCATGTCAGTCTTTCCAAGCCTCTCTGTATTCATCCTGCTGGTCATTTCTTACAAAATAGTAATATTCCATAACATTCATATACCACAATTTACCCAACCATTCTCCAACTGATGGACATCCATTCATTTTCCAGAAAAACATTCTTTCTTAAGTTTTTAATTGATTAATGTCATGTCTGATGGATTGTAAACAAACTGAGAGCTGTAGGTAAGGTCAACATCATCAATGTAACTTACTGTCTTAAAGTTGCCTAGAGCACTGAACACAATTTGCCTGAGGTTACCATGTCAGTATGTGTTAGAAGCAGATTTTGAATTTAGATCTTCTTAGCTTTGAGGCTGGCTCTCTAATCTCTATACCTTATCATCTATCTGAGGGAATTTGTGACCCTGCTGAGTGACATTATTTTAGATCATCAAGTTACCTCAAGAATCATACAAAATCCTAGCATTAACTGCCAGTCAAAATAGGAGTTTAAAAAATGTAGCTACCAATCTCAATTCAAATGAAAGAGAGACCAGAAGAACTTTTCACTTAAATGGAAACAAAGTCATTTAAAAAAATATTTGGCTTGAGGTACTCTAATTGTGTTGACTAAGTGTAGCTGAAAGAATGACTCACAAAAGTAGCTGTGGTTGTTTTTGACTAAACTTACAAAAAACCTGTCAACACATAGCAAATACAAGTCAATACAAAGCAGCACATCACATAATCAGTACAGCAGAAACCCAAAAGATGGCTATAAAAAAAAGGGTAATCAGCAAGTGATATTACTAGTACTATGGGAAAAAACAAAATGGCAGCTGTAGGAACAAAGAAATATTACAATAGATATGCAGAACTAAGAATATGAGTTGTCTCAGACTGTGAGTTTTACTTATGTGTCTTCTTTCTTTTACATATGTCTGAGTTGTTGGGGTAAGACAGGTTGTGGTTCTTTTTTTTTTTGGAACTATAGATCATGATATGATTCCTCAAATTATTACCAGTTGAGAATCAATTTAGTCAGAAATTTTTATGTAGCTTTTACATAGGGATATTTACTAAAGTATTGAAGTAAGAACAATTGGTATAAAATAAACTCCCCAAATCTGTGATATGCCTTCACATATAGGCATAATTCAAGAGAAAACAGATCTAAGCTTTGAGAGAAGCAAAAGAGAAACTCCTAGCTTTTCTGGTTACTTAAAACCTGTATTTTTTCCTTTTGTGAGGTACTCAAGAAGTTCCATTTTGACCATTTTAAAGGTCCTTTGGATGACTTTGCTTATTTTAAATTTTAACCTGATTTTTGCATTCTGTCATTTTTGTTTCATGAGTTAATACTATAAAATCTTCCATTATCCTCAATAAAAATTTATAAATTAAATTTCCATAGTGTTCTTTGTAGCCATATCTCTCTGCTTCATAAGTGAAGTTTGCTGACTAAGGTATATAAGGCTCCTTTTTATTTCCTTGTTATAGCAATTAATTTCAATAATTTCTTACAGAATTTCAATCATTGTAAATCTATTCTCCATATCCAATACTAAATGCTACACTAAATAGATTCTAAGAAAATCACAGGTTCTGAGTAGATGAAATAGAAAATCCAATTCTCTGATTGCTGGTAGAGCATCTTTGCTGATACTACAGAATTATATTACATGTCCTGCTCTCTGGACACTGTCAGTCCTATGGAAGAGAAACATACCATCCATAAAACTGTAGATAGGTGAGTAAAAGGAGAAGAACTAATCCACCAAAGCAATGATTACCATGGAAGTAGTACTACCAGGATATCTATTAGTTGAATCTGGATTGCCTCATTCATTTGAAAGGTCACTCTAATTTCTGCTTAATTGACACATGACAAAATCTCAGCCCTCAAATAATTTATTATCTTGTAGGGAGATAAAAAGTATTCAAGTTATGTGTTATTATTTCAAAGTAGAATGTGCTAAGTACAGAAAAAAATCAAAATGAAATGTTATAAGAAATAGGATCATTTGAGGTCACTTTCAGCCCACTGAGGAATGAAAAAGGCAACACTTGACCTGGATTTTTCAAAGAAACAGATATGTGACAGAAGTCCATTCCAGGATTAGGAACTTGTATATGCAAAGGCACAGAGGGAAACAAAAAACATGACAATAACTAGTAATCCAGATTTGCTAAAACTTAAATGTACTCATGAAAGTAGCAAGAAATAAGGTAGGAAAAATAGGTTGGAGTCAGATGGGTAAAATCTTGAAAACAGATAAGTAATGTTCACAGTATTCCATAAGAAATGCAGAACCACTGAAGTTCTTTGTTCATGGAAGTAGCATGTTAAGTCCTACACATTAAGATTAGTTTGCCCAGAATATAAAGGATAACTGGGAGAAGGGGGGAAATGTCCATCAATAATACCATTATTAGGTCTGTTTCCCAATTTTTAGGGGAAAAGGAAAATAACCAATATATGCTATAAATATATAAGTTCACCTTGTGGTGGCAAAGAATTAGAGATTGAGAGATGTCCAGAATTTAGCTGAATAAATTGTGGTGCATGATTATTATGGAATACTATTGTACTATATATAAGAAATGATGAGCAAGATACTCTCAGAAAATCCTGAAGACTTTCATGAATTGATGCAAAATGAAATAGTAACAGCAATATTGTGAGACAATCAACTATGAATGATATAATTATTCTCAGCAATACAATTTTCCAAGACAGCTCTGAAGGGCTTAAATGATGAAAATACTATCCAGCCTCAAAGAAATAACTGACAGCATCTAAATACAGAATTAAAGCCTACCTTTTTTTGCTTTCTTTATTTTTCTTTTTTTTATAATAACTTTTTATTGACAGAACCCATGCCAGGGTAATTTTTTACAACATTATCCCTTGCTTCACTTCTGTTCCGATTTTTCCCCTCTCTCCCTCCACCCCCTCCCCTAGATGGCAAGCAGTCCTATATATGTTAAATATGTTGCATGTTTTCTTTATTTTTCTTGAGGGATTTTTTTTTTGGTCTGTTTTTTTCTTTCACAACATAACTATTATGGAAATGTTTTGCATGACCACATATAAAACCTATATCAAATTGCTTGCATTCTCAATTGGGAGGAAAGGAAAAAATCTGGAACCCAAAGTTTATTAAATGTTAAACATGTTTTTTATGTATAACTGAAACAAATAAAATAGTAAGTTTAATTAATTAATTTTTAAAAGAAGTTAAGAGTATCTGAATACAGTAACAGTTTCAATGGGAATGGGAAGACAGATTTGAGTAACAGGAGATAGAATAAAAAGGTCTCAGTAACTGGTAGGAGGGAGTAAGAAAGAGGGGAAGTCAGCAATGATCCAAAGATTTTTAGCTGCAATGACTAGGGAATGATTGTGTCATTAACAAAGATAAGGAAGATAGTAAAATGGGCAAATTTTAGGAGGGAAAAGGTTAAAAGCAGTAGATAGGACCTAACCAATGTTGGCTTTTGTTTCTGCATACCCAGCCAACTAAGTTCACTAAGGTTATCTGCTTTATGACCAATGAAATTAGATACTGTTTATTTTGTCTAAAAAGACCACAAAATCCAAAGGCATTCCCCAACATTCTGTCTTCAGGTCTCTTTTCTTCAAAAAAAATTTTAATGATTTTCATTACTTTTTTGCTTTGTTATAATCATATTGGGAAATTATGTGGAGGGATTTCCTTAAATATGTACAATAAAAATTATTAAACTTTATGCTATCCACATAAAATATGATGAGATTTTTATTTTTTTTATTTTTAGAGTGCATTTTTAAATTGAAAAAACAAATTTAAGCATGTGCCCAAATTTAGAATTTTAGGGTCATTTGTAACCTGGTTTTAAGTCTTATACCATATTTGTCCTTTGTAAATTTAAAGCCACTATTCTAGTATTAGGTTATAAACCATAGAGATTGTTGAACAGATAAATTTAAGGAGGAAAAAGATAGATCTTAATTATTTTGGTTATACTGAAAATTTGGGATAAAGCATATTTAATATAAATTTTCAATCACAAATGATTAGAGGATAATTTGCCATCTGAATTTAGTCATGTTCCACAATAGAGGAATGGCACTAGAATTAAGAGGAATTGAACAAAGCTTCCTATAGAAGGTGGGATTTTATTTAAGATTTAAAGGAACTCATGAAGGTCAATAGACCTAAGGGAGAGCTTTTTTGACATGGGAGACAAATAAAGAAATGACAGGACTCAAGAGATGGAGTATTTTGTTCTTGAAACACCCTGGAGGCCAATATCACCACATCAAAAAGTGTTAGGGAGTTAGGTGTCAGAAGACTAGAAAAGTATAAGGGAGCTAAGTAAGTATGAAAAACTTTGAATACTGAAAAGAGAATGTTGTACTTGCCACCTGGATGCCATAAGAAGGTGAAGTGATGAGGGTGGTCCACTTAGAAGAGAGACGGGACTATATTTGAGAGATTCTGTAAAAGTAAAATCAATATTCCTTGGCAATTGAGTGGAAATTGGTGGGGGACCCATGAGAGGTGACAGATAGTAAAGAATATGAGATGCTTCTAGGTTGTGAACTTGAAGAACTGAGAGAATGGTGTTACCTTCTATAGTAATAGGGAAGATGTGGGGAAGATGATAAATTCCATTTTGGACTTATTGAATTTAAGATGTTTACTGGAAATCCAGTTTAAGATATCAGAAAGGTAGTTGGAGATGGTAGTTTAGAGACTGAGTCAGGATAGGTATATTTGAGAATCATCTCAAATTAAATGGTAATTAAATTGATAGATGAAATCATTAAGTGAAGTAGTACAGAGGAAGAATAGAGTCCTCATACACATTAGATTGGCAAAATTGACCTAAAAAAGATGATAAATCTTAGAGAGCCTGCAGGAAAACAAGTATGTTAATGCACAATTAGGAAGCTGTGAATTGATCAAACTATTATAGAACACAATTTAAAACTATGCCCCCTAAAAGTCACTAACTAGTACATACTTAACTTAGAGATACCACTACTGGCTTGATAAGCCAAAATAAAGATCAAAGGAAAAACAAAATAACCTAAGTGGACACAAATATTGGGGGTTTTTTTGTTGTAATAAAGAATTAAGAATTAAAAGGGTGCCCATCAATTTGGGAATGGCTGGAGAAATTATAGCATACAAATATAATAAAATACGATTATACTATCAACTTCAGAGAACCTATTTGAATTGATGCAAAGTGAAATGAATAGAACTGAGAAAATCATTTGTAAAATTCATACAACAACAACTTGTAAAGAAAAAGATTTGAAAGAAAAATTAATTCTGATCAATACAGTGCCTAACCATTATGCCAGAAGGCTGATGATAAAGTGTGTTACCTATCATCTGACAGATAAGTAATGGAATTGGGTTGCAGATGGAGACAGATTTTTTTTTTAGACAGGGTCAATGCAGGAATTTATTTTGCTTGAATATATTTGTTATAAATGCTTTGTTTTTTTTTTCTTTTTCAATTGCTGAGCATAATGAGAGAGAAAAATAATGTTTGTTAATTTAAAAAAAATAAAGAATACTGAACTTGGATTTAAAGGACCTGGATTTGAACTGTCTCTGATACTTATTGTCTACATGACCTTATCAAGTAAGTCATTTGACTTTTCTGGGTCTGTTCTTTATCTCTAAACTGCATGGTCTCTTAGGACCATCTAACTTTAAAACTATGATTCTATGATAAAACAGCTCAGTCAATAATTTAACATCATTATTTGATTATACTGTTTATTCAGATTTTGATGATTTCCAGAAAAAAAAAATTGAACCTTTCCTTACCTTTATTGATTTTCTTATATCATGTTTTCTTCTTTAGGTATCACAAAGATATCTACTAAACAAGAAACTATCAAAACATTTGAGTTCTAGTTGCAGCTATTTCATTATCTCTTCATGACAATGAATAAGTCATTTAACTTTTCTGTATCTGTTTGCCCGTACATGAATCAAGAGTAGTGTTTGCTCCATCTCCCTCACTGTCAACCTACCTCAAGTAGATTTTAGGGAGGATCAAACAAGACAAAGTATGTGAAACTACATTGTAAAAATTATAATAAGTCACAAAATGCAGCCTATCATTATAATAATGACATCATTTTATGGCACAGCCAGGGGATGAGCTCATTCTGAAAGACTCAAATGGATTTGTGATTTCAAGAGTTCTCTTCAGCAATACAGATTGCAACTCATCCATGTTTTCCCATCTTGTGTGACTCTTATATTTCCACAAGTTTATTACAGAGGACCCAAATGGTGTGTTGAAGGCCTTCCTTCTTTTCTTCCAACATCAAAAGGGTACCATTGGAACATAGTGTCTCTCTACCAGTGTTATGACTCATTTTTGCCACATAGCCATTTCACACTTATTTCCTATCATACTATATCTTTATGATGTCCTCTACACTTCTTCTCCCCAAGAGTTTCTCATTGGTCATGTTATAATCTAATCACATTCACCCTGTTTTTCTGCATTTACCTCTCACTGGTGTTCATTTTGGATTCTTGGAAATGATGGTATTCCATATCTCATTGCCAAATAATAATGCCAGTAAAATGTTAGATTTAGGGGAAAAAATGAGTTTTTGCTTTCATGTAAGGATTAGTGGTCAAAAAAGAGATTTAAAGTTTCCCAAAAGGAATCTAGCTCATTATCCTCCTGCTGTTTAATTGTGTACTTATTGTCCTTCTATACACAGTTGGACAAGCTCTGTAGGATATCCATTCAAGTGCATATTAAAATCTTGTTGTGCTTTATCCATTTGTTCTTTCCTGTGTGGATAGACTAGCCAAATGCAATTTTTCCACATAATGAAATTATTTTCTAAATAACTGGAGTTAACTCCCTTTCAAATATTTGGAATTTATATTTGCCATTTGTATGAAAATATTTCCAAATTACATACATGCCTTCTTAATCAGAGACCTTTAATATTTCAAAGTATCTGTGATTTCCTCAAAATGGGCTTGTCCTCCATATCAGTATATATCTTCTTATCTTATGGGATTATTTTCCATGTTCTTCCATGGACACTATACAGAAGATTCACACTATTTTGTAAATAAACAAGTTATCCAGACTCTACAACTAAAAATAAAGTGGTTCCCCATCAGTCTGATAACATATGTATCCCATAAACATCAAGATTTCTCAACAGAATCCTATCATCATGTTGAAGGTCTTGACAGCAAACTCAGATTGTGCCTTTACTTATTTTTTGCTATTCCACTAAGCTGAAACTTAGCTAGATGCTAAGCTTTCTTTAGCTTTCCTACAAGCTGATAGATGCATTGGTTGTAAATATCTACACTGCTTCTTCAGACTGCAAAACAAATTAATATATAGATGTCCCATACCCATCTCTTCACTACTCTTTGAATAACCAATGACTTTGGTTTTTCATAAATTCCTTTCCAAAATTCCCACTGCATCAGTGTACTGTATCAGTGGAAGAACATTTATAAAATGATGAGTCTTTGGGAAACAGCTTATGATCATTAAAAAGAATTCAATCCAGCCTGATGTCTTCCACTTATTTAGTTCTGGGTTCAAATCATTGTATAGTTTATCCTAGATATGGGAACTGATAGACTGGCTGCTTTACTATATATTATAGTCTGGTAGAGAGGCATTTTATACATTTAGTTTTTCCTCCATGAATTTCACTGAGGAAGTCTTATAATATTCTGTGACAATGCAATGAGGGCAATAATTTCCTCCAACAAAAGATCTTGTTATCTATAGATAATGTTGAATTTTTCTTCCCATTTGGACTTTATACAAGACATCTTCCATGATGTGAGAACTAAATAAGTGAGCATAAATCCCACTGTTCTAAAATGTGCTTGGCATTTATAATTAGATAATTGAAGAGGGTTTCATTGGACACAGACTGTTCTATGATCTAAATGTATGAATGTGTAATGGGTTGCTGAGGACAATGTCTGTGGATAGACAAAGGAGTATGAACTCTATCTGATTCTTGGTTGAGGCTATGATCATGCTTTTCAAAAAAAAAAAAGACAGTTTTTCTTCTCACTAAAAAGAATAGGGGGCAGGGGAGTAGAAACCTTTTAACAAGGAAAAAGGAGCAAAAATCTTGAGATTGAAGATGAAGCTTCTCTTCCAAAGCATAACAAACAAACAAACAAACAAACAAAAAAAGATAAGCAGAACTCCCAAGGAACAAGTGCCACTTACCACCTGGCTAAATCATGAAGAAGTCATCTGGAGCAACAAAGGAGAAATTAAATTTTTTTCTAAAAAATGATGACTCTTCCTCCAAGAAAAATATCTTAATACAAAAATAAAACAGGGGGCAGCTAGGTGGGATAGTGGATAGAGCACCAGCCCTGAAGTCAGGAGGACCTGAGTTCAAATATAGCCTCAGACACTTAACACTTCCTAGCTTTGTGCCCCTGGGCAAGTCATTTAACCCTAATTTGCCTCAGCAAAAAGAAAAAAAAAAGCCCATTAAAAAAAGAAAAAGAAAATTATCTATCTATTGCAAATATTACTTATGTTTCTTTAGTTTATATATATATATTTACACATATATGTATATATATTTCACTATTGTTTACCTACTAGATGGAATATCACACAGACAGATAGACAAACAAGGAAATAAGATGAGGAAGAGAAACAGAGAGAGAGAGAGAGAGAGAGAGAGAGAGAGAGAGAGAGAGAGAGAGAGAAAATGCAAGAGAGACAGACACAGAGAGAGAGAGAGAGAGAGAGAGAGAGAGAGAGAGAGAGAGAGAGAGAGAGATTTTTCAAAATAAATTCCTAGATATCTGACTCAGAGCTCATACAAATGAAGGAAATTTTATTAGACCCAAGGATGGATAAAAATTGAATAGGATCTGTTAAAAAAAAAAAAAACTCCACTGGTTGCAATAGATCTAAATAATGTCAATAACCAGTTTTTTTACAGGTGATTGCCTTGGGTGATCCAGAAATCTCTTTGTTCTTCCCAAGTTTATTTAAAGAAATTACTTTCTCATTTGGTGGAAATCACACCCAAATGAAAAAAATTAAGTTAGATTGGCTCTACCCAGATGGTGAAAATCAAAGAGAGGGAATAAACAATTTTCCAGTTAAGCCAAAAACTCTAATCCCAGCCTCTGTTGCAAATGTAAGATTCTTTGTCTCTATGCAGCACTTTTGAGTCTGCACTTTGCTCTATTGAATCAATCATTTTGGGTTGGGAGGAGTTGTAGTCAAATAATAAATACAAAGATCTTTTACACTTATCAATTATGTGATTCTGAATATGTAATCTGATATAGAGATCAGTAGCAAATTTCTGCTTATCCCTTTCCATATTTTTAATCGCATCTTTAACATGCCTATATATTGTTCTTATAAATATTTTATAGAGATAAGTAGTAGTAGTTATTGGGTTGGTAGGATTTTTTTTATTCTTTCAGTCATCTTGTGGGGAGTTTTAATATAATTATTAATTTTCTTTTATTCTTTTACATCTTTTAACTCTCTGAAATCTTTTTAATTCATTGACTTAGAGTACACTGATAATAATTTAAGCTTTAAAAAATATTTCCGAGTAATCATTATAAACATTGTTAGTCTGATGCACCTAAAAAAGCACAAAACTATGAATTTTTTTTTAAGATTATACATGTCTTGCATTGTCAACTGTAATTTACTACTGCAGCATATTAACTGTTTCCAACAATTCCCAAACCTCCTGGAGTTTATTGTTACTAATTTGCTATGAGTTAGGAAACTAAATAACTAAGATTGTTAAGCATTGTGTGTAAAGTAAGAGTCAATAAAACTTAATTAAGAACTGAAGGGTTCAACCTATTGCAGGATTTTAATGTTGGGGCTTTGTGCCATGAAGCAAATTATGCCTAGTGGCAAATGAGTATGATGAATACACAGAAGCATGGAAGGATTTAACAATGATTGCAGCCAAGGGAGGAAAGTAAGACTAGAAAAATATTATATGCAATCACTACAGTAATGTTAAAGAACAACTACTGTAGTGAAAAGGACCCATAGGCACAAAAAAGTTTGTAGCAGCTCTTTTGTGATGGCAAAAATTTTTTTTAAAAAATGAGTAGATGCCCAATTGGGTATGGCTTAATAAGTTATAGTATATAAAAACAATGGAATATTACTGTTCAATTAAAAAATGATGAACAAGCTGATTGTAAAAAGGTCTGGAAAGATTTACAGGAATTGATGTTGAGTGAAACAAGCAGAACAAGGAATACACTCTATAGAGTAGCAAAAAAATTTTGCAAGGATCAACTATGACAGACTTGATTTTTCATAACAGTTCAATGGCAATCGCAATAAACTGGAAGGAAAACGCATCTGTTTCCAGAAAGAGAAATGTGGACACAATGTAAATCAACACATGCTGTGTTTATTTTTTCCCCCTTTTTCTTCTGTTTCTTTTTCTCTCATGGTTTTCCATTTGTTATGATTTTTCTCTCCCAATATTATTCATAAGAAAATGGTTTCTTTTTTAATGAGTGAACACGTATAACCAGAAAAAAATAAAAAGTTTAAAAAAAGAAACATAACAAAACAATTCTAACTGAATACAATGAAATTGTAAAAAACAGTCTTGGCACTAAAGAAAAGGTATGAGAAGACATTTCCCACTGTTCCTCTGGAAAGGCCAGGGTCCATGAGTATCAAACATTACATGTAACATTGGATTTTAAAAATATTTTATATTTTTTATGATTTTTCATCTTTTTTTCTTTTTTAATGAAAATTTTGTTAGAAGTAACTATCTGGTAATAAGAAGAGGAGAGATGGGGAAGGGGGTAAAGAATTAAATAACATAGAAAAAATAGTAAAGAAATTAATCAGAAGATCTACTTATAGCATTATGGAACGAGCACAAGATTGAAAGCTGAGGATCTGTATTCAAATCCTGATTCTGCTACTTACTGAACCTCTCTGTCCTTTATGAAGGTTTTATCTGTAAAATAGAAGAGTAGAATTAATTGTTTTTAAGATACCTTACAAATCAAAACCCTAGGGCAAACTATTATTAAGAATGCAACTTGATTATTAACATTGCAATTATTAAACTCTCATTGGCCATCAGGGAAGTAATCACTTTCTCTCAAAAGTGAATGCATTAAAATCTCTCACCAATGCCAACTCAGGCCATTTTCAAGATACTGATAGTTCTAGCTATACAGATAATGAAAAAAGGTTTCTTCCAACTGTTTGGTAAATTCACACAGCATGTTCCAGTCTTCACAACTCTCCCAGAAAATACCAACTAGCATCTGCTGTGTGGATGATTTCATCTTAATAAAGTAAGAGAGTCTGCATATGATCCCCACTATATTTCACAGTTCCTTACACACAGTAGGCACATTGCAAATATTTGCTGATTGGCCTCATCTTTTCCAGGCTGTGCCAGAATAGCAATTTACTCTACAAAATCTCCAACAAATGGTCTTTTAGATTCTGTTGTAAATAATATATATTAAACAAGCAAGTGGCCTCAAACATCTTCCATTAAAATGAACTAAAGTGCCATACCATTGATTGATCCTGAGCTTTCAATGTCTTAAAAATTCTAGGTCTCCCATGACTATTTAAATGATTCTTCACTTGATCTATTATTATGAAGTGGATTTTTTAAAATCTATATTTAACTTTATATTTATCCTTATTAAATTTTTCTTATATTTATTTTATCATTCTACTTTGTTGAAAACCTTTTGGATTCTAATTATGTTAGTTTTTTAGCTTTTTTTTTCACATATTCATGTCATCAGTAAATGTAATGACCAGGTCTTATTTCTAAAATAGTCTACTTGATAGTCTACTTGTGGCTCTCTTCTAGAATTACATTCATCTGTGAACTGTTACTTTTTTAGCAGTCTCAATCAGTACTAAATTGTTTAACTATGCAAAACATATAGTCTATATCTCTCCATCTTAGCCACCAAAAAAAAATCTATAAAATTCTGGAATCTTTGAATACTCTATCCATGGCAATTCACTAATATGCTAGCCTACTAAGCCCTTCAAAAAAGAAAATGGAAATTGGTATGGTATGATGTCCTCTTGACAAACATTCAGGTAAGAGTGATTAACTACTTTATTTTCTATGTGATTACAAGCCATCCTTTCAACAATATATTTTAGATTTAGCCATATCATAAATAAATTTTAAAAATCAGGAAAAAATCATCTTCCATATCTTTGGATGGGGAGAATTAATGACTAAACAAAGAATAGAGGACTACATAAGATAAAATGGACAATTTTTTGCACAAATAAAAACAAATGCAGCTAAAATTAGAAGAGAAGTAGGTAAGGGGTAAATCTTTACAACAAACTTCTTTGATAGAGGTATAATTTTCAAGATACAATAAGGAACTCTTTCAAATTTACAAGAAGATATCATTTCTCAATTAATAAATGGATGAAGTATATGAATAAGCAATTTTCAAAGGAAGAAATCCAGCTATTAATATCTATATATTTTTTAAATGTTGCAAATCACTAATAATTCAAAGAAGTACAAATTAAAGCAACTCTTAGGCTTTATCTCATATTTAGTAGATTGATAATGTTGACAGAAAATAGAAAATTACAAATGCTGAGACAGGTTTCAGAAAAACAAGTTACATTAATGCTCTGTTAGTAGAGTTGTGACTTGATTCAACTATTCTGGAAAAAATTGGAAACTATACCCCCCAAAAATCACTAATCTTTGTTGTATAAAGAAGTGCCACTATTGAACTATAGCTTCAAAGAGACTTTTTTTAAATGAAAAGACTGAAAAGGATCCATTAATGCAAAAATATTCATAGCAGCTCTTCTTGTGGTGGCAAGTAAAAACTAAGGAATTGCCCATGAACTGCAGAATGTTCAACAAATTGTAGTATAGGTATATGCTGGAATAGTATTATACCATTTAAAATCATTAAGACAGTTTCTGAGAATCTTGATTTTTTTTTTTTAATAAAGAGCTGAGATACAATGAAATGAGCAGAATCAAGATTACAATTAATACAATAATAACAACACTGTAAAAACAAACAACTTTGAAAGTTTTAAGAACATTGATTGATGCAATGTCTAATCACAATTCTAGAGGACTCATACATAATGAAACTATCCATTTCCTGACAAAAGTAATAGACTCAGGATGCAAAATGAGGCATGGTTTGGGTCATGTCCAATGCAGACATTTATTTTAACTTTACTATCCATATTTGTCATAAGATTTTTTTTTCACTTTCAATTAGAGGAAGGTAAGAGCAAGGGAAAACAGGTTTTTGTTCTCTAAGAAAATTAAAAATTTAGAGATAATATATTTGATAATTAATATTTTATTATGTCAAAAATGGAAGTTGACTAATCTACAATTTAAAGAAAGTAGTTTTTTTCCATTTTTGAAAATAAGAACATTTGCCTGTCTCCAGATCTCTGACATCTTTCCCTTTTCTAAGATTTTTCAAATACCACTGACAGTAGTTTAATAATCACATTTGCAAAAATTTATTTCCAGGTTTTGGGCTCTGCTCCAGTAGCCTTAGCTGAAATCCCACCTCCATGAAGCCTTTCCTAATGAATTTCTCTTTGCAGTGATACCTTCCTACTTGAGCGTTCTTACAGCACTTTATTTTTCTGTATCATGAATTTTAAATTTAATCAAATCAAATATTATCATAAATCAGCTCCTAGCCATGTCATATTGTCCTCAATATCAGTAAAATGAGCAAGGAAGGAACAAGACCCTTAATATAGTATTCCCTTCCTATAATATTACTGTGTTTACCAGCCTCTCCCAAAATGTACAATAAAAAGAATACAGAAGAAACAAAACACGAAGGAAATCAAGAAGAACTTAAATAGTAAAATTGTATCACAGCACCCTTACTTCCTACCCCAACTGTTCTCTGCTCAGCCATAAATATAGATACTATAAAATTTTGATTCCATAGCTAGGTAGTAAGTTCCTTAGGAGTTAGGACCATAGCTTTTTTTTATTACAATCATTCTCCCCAAGGTTATATAAATATAGTATTATTTCTTTTCTCTTGCACCAAATAAATATTTGATGAATTGAATTGATTAAAAGAAATAGATTGACTGGTAAGATTCTTCTTCTCAAAGACTAGTTTGTTTATTAATGTGTCAGATCAGAGTGACCTAGACATAGAGGTATTAATATGTGTATATTTATATAAATATTATATATATAACTATAATACATAAATGTGTACACATTTATGCCTCATGATTTCCTTCTGCCTCTGTCATGTCACTGCCCATTTCTACAGGAAGTCAGAAAGCAAAAAGTGGGGCACAAATCTTTCTATTCTCCAAAATGTTTCAGTGCATAGGAATTGAAAAATTATCTGAAGATGAGTTAGCCTGCCCCTGCTGTGATCAGATGACATTTAAGCTTTACTCCAAAGGGCAATGAAACTAGCAAGAAGGACCGGCAAACACAGAGGAGGAAAAAAAAAACATGTCATGTTGTTTCTTGTAAGATAATACTGGAACCATTTGGTTTAATAGACAATGGTTTGCCCTCGAGTTTTTAGCCAAACACTCTTCTTTGGCTCCCAAATGTTTTCAGAAATAACTTTTTTCTCTTGTTAATTTCAAACACTTGGCTGCATTTCCTGCTAATTTCAAACATATGTCATATACGAAATATGTGAGTTTTCCAAGCATGAGTCTGGCAGGAGGCGATTATGGAACTGGCATGAAGAGATTCAGGAACAAACAAACTGAATAGCTCAAAGCTGGCATGATGTGAGAACCCATCACAAACCACAATTTTATATTTTGGAGCTATCTCTATGTCCACAAATACAAGAGTGATAAAGAAAAATGAGAGGGTAACTGGGTTGTGCTAAAAATTTCATTGTGAGATAAAAACAACTTGAGCATCTATGGCTCCTAGAATCTCTCACAAACATCAATAATACTTGTAGTGTTGTGGGGAGGAGAAGGGTAGATGAGCATAAGTACCTGAAAAGTATAGTAATATAATCCTGATATTATTATAGCTCTCATTCTCTGGGACTAGGCAGGGAAAGGTGGATTTTTAAAAGTCCTTCTGAGCCTTTAAAAGATGCTCCAAAATGATAGCATTTTGAAAACACTAGGCTTTCCCAATTGTATAGACTGCTGTTTTTCTCTGAAGTAGTACCCATTTAAACTTGTTCCATGAAGCACTCAGGGCAATCAAAAGTAATGTGAATGTACCCGTGTTCTCTGGATCACCTCTTAGGGACCCATTCACTTCCTAGGTAGTTTTGATGAGATTGTCTTATGCACATTAAACATTTCTAACAAGTTTCTTGAGTTAGGAATCAACATTTTAGGGGTAGATTAAAGTGCCTTGTGTTGAATAATTATAATCATCTATGCTTTATGTGTGCTTCAGATGTGTGTGTGTGTGTGTGTGTGTGCGTGTATGTAAATGAAATCCAAATTATTAACTCAGAATTTTGGAGCTGGAAGGGACCATAGAACATTCTCATTTTACAGATAAAAAACATCTAAGGCTTGAAATGGTAAAAATGATTTACTTACAGTCATAAAACTAGTTAGTATAGTATCTATGTCACTAGCTCATAATCCAGCACTCTTTTTACCACATCAAACTGCCTGGTCCATTTGTAGATTGTCAAGTCCTATCATTCAAAGCCAAGTCTTAGATTCAGGTGTCATCTCTAGGAAAATCAGTTAGCCTCTCAGTTATGGAGGCAAAATCTCTAAGATTCTAAATTGTAGATAGAGTAGGTACCAATCTGTATTGATAGAATTTTCCTAATCCAGAATTTCCCTAAACCATTGAAATCTCAAATTTACCTATTCCTATCAAAGCACAGAAAAGCAATTATTCAAGAATTTAAATCATAAATCATAAATTTGTTTTTAAAAAAAGGAATGAGTTTTTGTCATTTTGATTTCAAAATAGTGAAAAGATGTTATCAATTTGTTTTAAGTTGATAAAGAGGAAGGGGAAGTAATGGGGAAAAGAACACTGTAATAAATACTTTACAAATATTATTTCATCTGATCCCTACAATAACTCTGTGAGGTAAGTGCCATTATCTCCATTTTACAGAAGAAGACACTAAGGCAGAAAGAAATCAAGCAATTCATCCAAAGTCATATAGTTAAGAAGTGTCTGAGGGTGAATGTGAACTCTCAACCTGACTCCAGGCCTAGCACTCTGCCCATTACTACCTGATGCTTTGTATAAATTAATTCATTTTATCTTCATGTTTGTAATTTGTGAGATATATATTAACTATAGATAGGTTTTCACATTAAATTCTATTTTTTTAAAATTTTTCTTGGAGCATATCCTGAATCAGCCAATCAACAAGTATTTATTAAGACTCTGTCTTCAAGGAATTTATATTCTACCAGGGTTGGCAAAAAGTATATATGAAAATGTATACAAAATAAATACAAGTTGGGATGGGGGTCGGGGAAAATATCAACTTCTAGGGAAATCAGGAACTATTTAATTTAAAATGTGACACATAAGCTGGGTTTTGAAGGAAATGAGGGACTCAGAATAGTGCAGATGAGATGGCAGCACATTCCAGAGATAAAAGAACAGGTTGTTCAAAAGTCAAAAGGCAAGAGACAGAGGGCCATACACGTACTTAGATGAGTTTTGCTGTCTGCTTTGAAAATGGCTGATTCTTGCAGAAGTATTGTAATATATATAGTAGTTTTAGTTCCGCTCTACTGTGCTTATGTTTCCCAGTCTGGACCCATAGGCCACTGCAATTTCACCAATTCCTCTCTTTAGAGAATTATAACATTTCAGAATGGAAGGGACCTCAAAATTAAATCAGTTCAATCTAAACCTGATCAAGAATTTCTTCTACAAAATGGACGCGTGCTCCTGCATCCTGGGTGCAAGGAATTCCATTGAGAATGAATCTACTCCCCCTCCTGATGTAATTTATACCATCATTGCATAACTAGTGATTCGAGATGCTTTTCCTTAATGCCAAGCTTTAATACCATTACTTTTTTGTAATGTCCAAAAATATCCCGTGTCTTGTCTTTTCAGAGTTAAATATTCCGTTTTCCTTCAATGAATCCTCATATGGAATAAAACTAAGATTTTACTATCTTCATGTAGCTGGTATTTTGGGATTCCAAGGTTTAAATCCAAGGCTTGTTCCCTTTCCCATCAAATGGCAGTTCCATGGTGAATAAAAATAGTAACTAGCAATTATCAATGAAAATCCATTTATTCAAATCAATAACAAAACAAAAATCAGAGAAAGTATACATAGAAGATGTTTCTATTAAGTTTCATCTTTTTAGATTTGGTCCAATATTCTAGCTCACTAGGATCATATTGGATTCTGATTTATATTTAATATGTTAGTTATTTCTCCAAGCTGTGCCATTTGGAGATCTGATCAACATAGTATCTATACCTTACTAAGTTAATGATAAAAATATTAAACAGCACAAGACCAGACAAAACTTTCTTGACCATTCCACTAGAGAACTATGCTGATGTCAAATTTTTAATAATTATCTTTTGGATCCAGTCACTCAACTACTTCTTAACCTATTTAATTGTGTTATCATATAGATCACATCTTCCCAAGTTTTATATAAGAATAGGACAAGGGACTTAAGATTGTAGGATCACAGATTTCAAGCTCTGAGTGACCTTTGAGACCACCATATCTAACAACATCATTTTAAATATAAGACAGCAGAGACCCAGAAAAGCTAAAGGAATTATCCATGATCGTACAATTCATTAATTATCTGAAGAGACTTTTGTCAAATGCTTTGATAAAATATAGATTTTTTTATCTTTTTATTTTTATTTTTTATTATTATTAAAGCTTTTTATTTTCAAAACCTATACACAGATAATTTTCAACATTCACCCTTGCAAAACCTTAGATCCAAAAATTTTCCCTCCCTTTGCTCCATTCCCTCTTCCAGATGGCAAGCAATCCAATATATGTTAAACATGTGAAATTCTTCTCTACATATTTCCACAATTATCTTGCTGCACAAGAAAAATCAGACCAAAAAGGAAAAAATAAGAAAGAATAAAATGCAAGCAAAGAACAACAGAATGAAAATACTATGTCATGATCCACACTCAGTCCCTGTTGTCCTCTTTCTGGATGCAGATGGCTTTCCATCACAAGACCATTGGAATTGCCCTGAATCATCTCATTGTTGAAAAGAGCCATGTCCATCAGAACTAATCATCATATAATCTTCTTGTTGCCATGCATAATGATCTCCCAGTTCTACTTACTTCACTTAGCATCAGTTCACATAAGTCTCTCCAGGCTTCTCTGAAGTCATCCTGATGATCATTTCTTTTAGAATAATAATATTCCATAACATTCATATACTATAACTTATTCGCCATTCTCCAAATGATGGGCATCCTCTCAGTTTCTGTTTCTTGACATTACAAACAGGGCTGCCACAAAAATTTTTGCACATGTGGGTCCTTTTCTCTCCTTTAAGATCTCTTTGAGATACAAGCCCAGTAGAAACACTACTAGATCAAAGGGTATGTTCATTTTGACAGCTCTTTGGGCAGAGTTCCAAATTGCTCTCCAGAATGGTTGAATCAGTTCACAATTCCACCAACAATATATTTGTGTCCCAGTTTTCCAACACTCATGATTATCTTTACCTGTCATTTTAGCCAATCTGAGAGGTGTGTAGTGATTAGGTAAATTATATTTACAGAACTGGCTTGATCTACTAGTAAAATTGAAAAAAGAAATTAATGTTATTAACCTGAGATTATTTGTTCTTCCTTTTCCAGATGGTCACTAATCATTCCTTGAGTAATATGTTCTAGAATTTTGCCAGTTCCTAGATTCAGGTACATTGCCTTATAGTTTGCAGAATCTTTTTTTTTTCAAAAATAAAATGGGTACAATTTCTGTTCTTTTTCAATCCCCTTCTGTTTTCCTTCTCTTCAGTCTTTCAGAGATCATTGATAGTGGTTCAACAATTGCATCTCTGAATCATTTCAGAATTCTTGAGTATAAATCATCTGGTCCTTGTGACTAGGACTCATCAGGGACAGCTGGGTACTCTTTGATTATCTTTATTTATTGTGGCTATTTCCTTCCTATTAATAATTATTGTCCTATCCTTTACAGCTCAAAGATCATTCTTCTCAGCAAATAAACAAAAGTTAAACAGGTCCACTCTCTCTGTTCACTTTTGTCATCATTCTATTAATCCCAGTCAGCAGTCCCATCACCTCTTTGATCCTTACCCCCCTCCCAATAGCTTTTTTTAAAATCTCTTTTTTGTTTCCTTAGTGTTTCTCAAGCTCCTTAGCTCATTGTGAACTTTAGCATTTTTGATACTATTCTTAGAGGACACAATAAGAATGACTCTAGGAGACTTTCTATTTGATAAAATCTACTTTTTTCTCCCTTCCTTAATTCTACCTTCCAAAAGGCTATTAATAACTGCATAACACTGGCAATTGAAGAGATAAATTTGAAATTTTAATAATTTGTTGGCTGATTTGATAGAGACAAATTATCATGCATGCTTTCTGAATGCACCTGATCAGGCTTACACACACACACACACACACACACACACACACACACACACACATATAGAGACAAACACACACACATACCCTTTGAAATTTAGGAAAAGTCTGTGAAATCCCCTAAGACTTAGTAGCTTCAAAAAATTATGGAAATAGGTAAAATGAAAAAGCTGGTTCCCCAAAACTATGTCTTACTATTTGATTCATTGGGTCTTTCATGATCATATTGCTACAACTCTTATTGCTCAGATATGGAAAAATAATTGCCTTAGTCTTAGGAGACAAATTTGCTTTTGAGACCCCTATATTTAGAAATGAGAAAAAGAGTAATAGCTCCAAATGGCATATTATGCATACAAGTTATAAGAATGTTTTAAGAAAATGATTTCAAAGATGGTACTTTTTCTGGAGTTTGGGGCCTACCTTTAGCTAGGGAGTGGAAAGTGAGGGGGAGGTTAGAAAAGCACAGAAGTTCAGAGTTTGGAATGTTTAATGGTTTCACACCTGAAAGCAAATATACTGGACAATGATTACCTATTTAGTTAAAAAGCTCCAGCAAAAGGAGACCCCCATCTTCTGAGTTAGCCTACTCCATTTTTGAATAGGTCTAATAATTTTTAAAATGTACTACTGTGTTTTGTTTTCACATTAAAATAATTAAAGATTATTCCTATTTTATCAAAGATCTCTTATAAAAAAGTAAAGTAAAATAAAAAGTAAAATAGGTAAGCAAAAGTAATAATACAATGACCTCATCTACAAATGAATGCAAGATTTCACATCTGTGGCACTCTCTATCTCTTTAAAAAAAATTAACAGAAATTTATTTTCTCTTTTTCCTACTTCCTACTACATTACAAAAAGAAAAAAAATGAATTTTTTGTAGTAAATATGCAAAGTCATGCAAAACAAAGTTATTCAAAGACTGTATGAAAAATATGTTTCATTCACATCCTAAATCTGCCACATCTGTAATAAATAGCAAGTTTCATCATCAGTTGTCTGGAATCATAAATTAATATATTTGTCATAGTTCTTACAGCTATTTTTAACAGTATTGTTATTATTGTTTAAATTATTTTAGTGCCACTCATTTCATTCTTCAGTGTATAAAAGTTCTCAAAATTACTGTTTTGTAATATTGATATTAGAGTATTGTTCTTCTGGGCCTGCTTATTTCATTCTGCATCAGTTCATACAAGTCTTCTTATGTCTTTGAAATAATCTACTTAATTTTTTATATTACAATAATAATCCACCCCCATTAACATATTACAACTTATTCAGCTTTTCCTCAATTATTGACATACTTCCAACCATATTCACATACTGAGCCTTAATCAGCCTCTATGCACCTAGGCATTGCTCCACATTCTAACTGCTAAGGACAAATAAAGTAGGTGCAATATCTTTCTCCATCAAAATCCTTCAAATATTTGAAGAAAATTAACATGTCCCTTCTGTGCCTTTTCTATGCTAAAAGTTTCTGAATCCTTCGAGCATCCCTAATGTGGCATGAATTTCAGGTCCTTCACCATTCCAAACACCTTCCCATGATTGCTTTCCAGTACATCAATGTCCTGAACTGCAGAAACCATTTTAGTTGTGGTTTGATTCATCAAAGGACAGCAAGACTATTACCACAGTATACCTGGAAGTTAAATCTCTCTTAATGCATGAGCAGTTCCACCAAAATCACTGCAGTTTTGTTTGAGTTTTAGTTTTGCTTTTTTAGTTTTTTGTGGGGTGGGAGAGGACTGCCATGTCACACTGTTGACCCAATTTTTTCTAAAGTTACAAATTCTAAAAGAAAAAAAGAAGTATTTGCTTAAAACTTTAATAGTAGTAACTTGGGAGAAGAGGAGAGCAGCTAAGATGGCCCACTGACTAGAGCACTGGGTCTTAGACTTCAAATCTGGCCTCAGACACTCAGATAGCTGTGTGATCCTGAGCAAGTTACTTAATCCTGTTTGCTGCAGTTCCTCATCTGTATAATAAACTGAAGAAGAAAATGGCAAATATTGAGTATCCTTTCTAAGAAAATCTCATGTGGGAGCATGAAGAGTCAGATATAACTGAATAACAAGAAGAATAGGAGAGCAGAGTTATTAGGGAGGCATAATATCAGCCCAGAAATTCACAAGGGAAAAAAGGAGGGAATAAAAGCTCTTGCAAATGGAAATATATTGATATAAAGACAGAACTAATTGCTCTTATACAGCTTCTGAAATCAGTCCCCTCAGTCTAGAAAACTTCTCTTGCAGTTCTGACTCAATCCTAGAGACAGGCTGATAGTGGGGTCTCTTGTTCAATAACACACAGAAATCAATATTTAGATGCACTGCCAATTTTCAATTGTCCAGGGACTAATTGGCGAGAGAGAGAGAGGAGAGAGAGAGAGGAGAGAGAGAGAGAGAGAGAGAGAGAGAGAGAGAGAGAGAGAGATGAGAAAAAGAAGGGGAAGAAGGGGGAGAAGAACATGGGGAGGGAGAGCAGAGAAGAGGAGAGAAAAGATTATCTGCCATACTGCATACAACCATGGTGCTGGTTGCTATTGTTTCACCTATGAAACCTGCCTGTGAAACAAAAGGATTCATGGATAGATTTCAGGAATATATGAACTTAACTAGGGGTGATGTGGAATTTACATCTTTATTTTCACTAACCTCTACCTGAAATTTAGCATATCCTTCTAATATGACATTAAAAAAATACTCTGAGGATGGATACATGGGCTCAACCAGGCTTCCCAAAAAGTCCAAGACATGTAAAAACTACTAATTTAGAGACAAATCAATTTTTTCTGCATGTGAATAATTCTGAACAAAGTTTGATAGGAGGTAGAATGTTGAAAATTCACAGTTAATCCCCAAACCCCATTTTATTTTCCAGTTTTTTATTACTCTCAATATGTCCTTATGTGACTCGTCCAAGGTTATATAAACAATGAATCAAGAATGGAATTATTTTTCCATACATAAATGGCAATTCACAGAAACTATATAAAGGGCCATGAACTCTACTTTCTAGGGTATTTCAAACTGGATTTGGATTCAGAGGACCTAGATTTAATATACGCCCCCATCACCACTCATTCCATGTCTGACCATGGGTAGTTTTACCCTCTCTGGGTCTCACTTTCTCATCTTTAAAATAAAAAAGTTAACTAGGATTCTAGATTCCTATGGTATAGCTCAGTGGTTCTCAAACTTTTGTTTTCAGTATCTTTATCCTATTAAAAATGATTGAGGATATCTCCAAAGCATTTTTGTTTATCTGGTTTAAATTTATAGACATTTATCATATTGGAAATAAAAGCTATTTTTGAATTTGTAGACCCTCTAAAAGGGTTTCGGAGATCCCCAGGATTTTCTAGACCATACTTTGAGAATCACTGCTTCTCATGTTAGAGGCAGTAAGATATTGTGGGTAGGAAAACTGAATGGTAAAAGTATACAAATCACTGGTCTTGGAGTCAGAAAGACCTGAATTCAAATCTAGCTTCAGAGCCTTACTATCTCTGAGAACCTAGGAAAGTCATTTATCTCTGCTTGCCTCAGTTTGCTCATCTATAAAATGAGGATAATAATAGCACCTCCCCCCCTTCCATTGTGGTAAAGAACAAACGAGTTAATATTTGTGTCAAATACTTAGCACAATTCCTGATATATAGTGAGAACTATATAATAATAACATATAATAATAATATATAATAATAACAGTTATTATTATTTATTATTATTATCACCAGTACATCATTATTAGCTAGTACGCCAAGTAGATGAATGAATGAAAAAGCACTTATTAAATGTTTACCTTATACAAAGCATTGTATGGAATACTAAAGATACAAATAGAAAAAGCAATACAGACCTTGCTCCCAGTGAGTTGGAAAATCACAGATGCAAGTAGTTTCAGCTTCTAGTTATAGGGAAAGATTGTCAGGATAAAAGAGCAAAGTATCTTCTTCTATGTCATTTTCATTAATCAAATCATACCAATTTTTGATATTGGATCATTTGGCAGTGTCAATGACTCTGGTGGCAAGATCTTTTTTTTTCTGGATCTTCAGTGGCTTCAGATGCTAAGGAGATCAGGGTTAAAAACTCTGGAGGGAGCAGCTCCACAAAAGCTGCCTCCTTAGATTCAGGGTTCAGCCTGAAAGCAGGGATAAAATACAGGGATCTTGGAGATTGCCTATCCATCCTCCACAAGAATTGCTCACTTTTATGATGGCTTTAAAGACCAAGATAAAAGTAAGGTCCAGTCCCTGAAGATATTACTATTCTTGGAACTCTTGCATTCAAGGTTATGGACTCTATCCACCAGGTTTAAAATAGTTTGACCCTCTTGGTTCATGTTATCTCCCATTACACTCTTGGGTTCCTTGCTCTTTCAGCTAGGTTGATTTTTCCATACACATCAGTAGTAGAAGGTGATGGAATTGATTAGTTCCTCCTCCACAGGAGTTTTTGTCCTAAATGATGTTTTCCTGGGATCAGGCTCTAAGTAGAATGAGTTCTCAATTATTATATCTGGGACATTTTGGGGGGTATAGAAAGGACTTAACTGTGATATATTATTCTTTCTTGGTACGTTGTGACCAGCTTATTGGAGACATCATTCTTTCTGCATTCATATGACATATAGTTGACCATGGGTTCTCAAAGACTATGGAAACAACAAGCAAACTCTGAAAGGTTTTACAAAGTTCAAGAATGAATCCAATGACCAGTTCTATGGGATCCAAGGAGCTGTATAACTAGATTCAGAGACAAAATCATGCCCTTTAGAATCCATATTTTTGCCTTTCTTTGTATCCCTAATAGTTAATAAAGTGAAAACCTTTCACAATCTGGCCACCTCCTAACTGTACAGTCTTCTTAAATCTTATCCCCCACATCTTATTCCTCTTATTGGCCCAGTGACCCAGTAAAAAAGGCCTCTTTGTTCCTCTGTGAACAAGATACTCCATCCATCTCCTGACTCCATGATTTTCACTGTTTTTTCCCCATACCCGAAATATTCTTCTTCCCCTTCTCTACCTCCTGGCTTCCTTGGTTTTCTTCAGGACCCAGCCAAAATTTCTTCTTTAATAAGCCTTTCTTGGTCCCCCTTAATACTAATGCCTTCTCTCTATTAAGGAGTTCTAATTTACCCTCTATATATCTTGTTTTACATAGCTGTTTAAATTTAATCTTCCCTATTATCCTGGAAATTCCTTGAGAATAGGAACATATTTTGTATTTCTTTGTATTCTTAGAGTTAACACAATGTCTGACATATTGCTGTTGTTTGCTCTTCGTTCTTGAAGAAGACCATGACATCAGGGAGGTGATGCCATGACACACAAGTGAATTATATTTAAGTAAAGGATGGCTGTTCAAGATCACTTACCTCACTTTCCCCTTAAGAGTCATATGAGTGCAGTTTGGATGCAGGGGGAGTCCTTGACCTTTTTAGGTAAGTTCTTCAACAACTCTCAGTATGACCCAGGCCACACTCATTTAGTGTTAAGGATAGGTAGCGATGGTGGCAAAGAATAGCCTCTTTCACCTAGTCAAAAAACAACAACAAAAACAAACAAACAACAACAACAACAACAAAAAAAAAAACCTTCAACTAAGTAAATAAATAAATCAATCTGAGTGTAATGATTGCATATTTAAAATCAGCTGGAGTCAGGAACTCAGGTTAAGGGGAAAATCTTCAGTCTTTATTGAAGTGGAGAGGTGAAAAAAGATTGCAATAGCAATATGGGCAAGAAGGATTGCGATAGCAATATGGGCAGCTGCGACAGGAAGCCAGCTAGCAGAGCAAGTGGGGCCTGAGCTCTCCTCCCCTTCCTTTTCCACTCCCCTGCCTCCACCCACCAAAATCGTCATTTCCTATACAACACATCAGAACTTGCACAAAGAGTGGGCGAGGGCCATTCTTTCTCCAAGCTTATATATTAATAGAGTATGGCCCAATTACTATTTAGCCTCATGTGCTTGGGACATCAGTGCATCAACTCAAGCCTCAGCCCATTACATCTGAGAAGGGAAGACTCTTAGGGTTTCTGGCCAAAACAGAAATAATTAGTATTTATATCTACTCTGAGTCAATCTGAATCCAAACAATGACCAACTGGGATGTGACTTGGGACCTATTGGCCAATCAAAGAGAGTCATAGTAGTTTTGGTTTAAAGCATGATGCTTAAGAAAGAAATCTAGCCAGTAAACTTTAAGCTATCTTGGGAGGGTTCAGAGATCCAAAAGGAAAAAAAAAAGTTTTTTTTTATTTTTTTAAGATACAGGTATTTAATAAATGCTTATTGACTAACATATAAGAGCTTAATACATTAGTGATGCCATTTGTTGCTGTCACTTCTTCATTTTCTAATCATTTTGCAATCCCTTGCAAACTGATGTCCAGTCCCCACCATTTGATTAATTGGTGCTTGTTTCTCCAGGGCTACTTGGATGGAGTGAGTGAGTGAGTGAATGAGTGTGTGTGTGTGTGTGTGTAAATAATATAGCTGAGGATAGTGACTGGGGACTATGAAAAGATGATAATGTCAGAGAGGCAGTGTCACTGATTTGAAACAGTTGCGATACATTGATGGTGAAAGGCTGTTCATTAAATGCATTTATTTACATCATTGTAAATGGAGTGCTGGACTGTTTTAATAAGATACATATTTAGGTTTCTTGCATTATGCAAAGAAAAGGGAGAATTTTTCAATAACAACACGTTTTTAATTGGCATATTTAAAATATTTGAGGATTGGTTTTCTTCCTTTTTTCCTCCTCCTAAGGCGTTTCTCCAATAACTCTGATTAAGCCTTTTGTAGACTTATGAACTTGGAGAGCTTTTTAAAGGAGAAAGAGATTGCACGCCAGGTGGGATTTAGCCAAAGCTGTCACAGCTCTGGTTGTTACCCCTTCTAATCCATCTTGCTGAATCAAAACAGCAAACTGCGAACAAACAGCTTAGGCAGTTTGTTTGAAGATACACTCCTGTCTTTCTAGGAAGGATTAAGTCACTGCTACAGTTTGTTTAGAAAATGATTATCCACATGAAAATTATTAAATTCATGTGACATCACTTTGAGCCAAAATGTTTCATAACTTTTCATCTCCAGATCACAAAGATAGCAATGTTTTATATGTTTTGCACTGAAGGGGAAAGAATCCATCTTCACTGTCACACAAATATATTCAAAATTTTCCCATATGCTATGTAAATACAGAAGATAGTGCTGAAATTTTCTGTTTCTTTGATTCCCAAATTACCAAAAGACTGAGTCCACCATTAAGGACAAATCACAACTCTACAATGGCCCAAGCACAAGCTGTTTTAAATAACAGTGTGAGATAGCGGAACGAGTCCTGTATTTGGTGTCAGGGAGTCCAAGTTAAAGTCTTAGTTCTGTTGCCTACTGTGTGACTTCTGATGAGCCACTTTTGCTTCTCTGAACCTGTTTTTTCATCTACAAAATAGAGACGCTGTTTACATACCATATAAGATTTTTTTGAAAAGAATATTTTGCAGATCATAAATTGCAGTATAAAATGGGAGCATCACCAGGGAATTAATCACTTATTCAGACTCAAGCCATATTCATGTCCTTCTGTTACAGGATCACAGACCTATAACTGGAAGAATCCATTTAACATAATTAAGAAGCAACATCATTTCATTCCAAGATAAATTATCTTACTTAGCCTCAGAACATAGACCTTTAACTAGAAGGGTCTATCCATGCATTCCCCTCATTTTACAGATGAAGAACTAAGACTAGCAATAAAGTGACTAGCCCAAGACCACATAGTTATCATTGAAGAAAGAATTTTAATAGTGCTCTGACTTCAGGGCTAATGTCCTTTGTATTGGAACTAAATGGTACAAGTCTAAAGTAAAGGATTTGAAGTGAGAAAGACATGAATTCAAATCCTGCTTCAAATACTTACAAGCTTCATGACCCTAGACAAGTCATTTAACCTTGCTGTGCTTCAGTTTTTTCAGCTATAAAATGAAGACATACTCACTAACACACCCCACTAAACTTAAGTGCTTCAGTTTCCTCATTTATAAAATGGAGTTAATAATAGCACCTATCTCACAGGATAGTTGTGAGGATCAAATGAGACAATATTTCTAGAGCACTTTATTAACCACCACAACCACCATCATCACTACCATAATACCACCACCATCATCATCATCATCAAAACCATTATTGTCATTACCACCACCACTACCACCACCACCACCACCACCACCATCATCATCATCACCATCACCACCACCATCATCACCACCACCATCACCACCATCATCATCATCATCATCACTACCACCATCATCATTATCACCACCACCACCATGATCACCACCATCACCATTATTGTCATCACCACCATCATCACCATTATCATCATCATCATCACCGTCATCACCACCATCATCATAATCATCACCACCATCATTGTCTTCATTGCTACCACTACCACCATCACCACCATTGCCACCACATTGCCTGCCTAAAAGACAGGAGGGACATTGTAAAAGAGAAAGCACCGGATTTCAAATCAGAAGACCTGGTTCAGAGTCCCAAATCAACTATTAATTATGTACACGAACCTGAAAAATCATTTCAGCACTCTAGGCCTTAGTAAGTCAACAATTCAAGAATGTCTATTAAAGGGACTGCTATTCTCAAGGCACTATGAGTACAAGGATAGAAATCAAATAGTCTACATTCTCATAAGTTTCCATCCCAGAGGGTAAGGGTTGGAAGGGCAGGGGTGAAGGAAGATAAGACATAATATAATAGATTTAAGACTTAAATAGATCTTAAATGTCATCTAGTGAATCTGTTTGATGTAACCATGAGAAAACAGAGATCCTAGTAAGTAGGGATTTGCCCAAGAGAGCAATGGAATACCAGGAGAAATACAACTGCAATCCAGGTATTCTGATTCCAAATTCAAGGCTCCTTCCTCTATACATGCTAACACAAAGTAAATGTGATATCATTTTGAGTAGAGAGGTATACGAGAAATGTTTAGGCCTGAAAAGGGAGGAATCAGCAAAAGATTCATGCAAAATGAAGAAAATAGGATTCAGTGGTCTCTAAGTTTCTTTTAGTTCTAAATCATAGGAGCTTACATAAGCTGATTACTGACTAAAGAAGAAGAGAGGAGGGAAACTTTGAGAAATGAGATAATTTATATTGCAATGAAGGGGTATCAACCTTTGATTGTACTGAGTGCATTGGTTATGAAATATGACACATTCTCTTTAAGCCAAAATTAATTAGCATCCTTTAGTATTGCCATTTAAAATTTTACGTTTTGTTCCCTAGCAAACAATACATATATATAGAAAGATGATATCTAGATGGATGGATAGATGTGTGTGTGTATGTGCGTATGCATTATGAAGAGTATCCCTCCAAAATCTGTAAAGAAATAAGGAGGGAAGGAATAGGAGAAAGTAGAGTGTAGAAGGTGTGTAAATGTATAGTCTTGTAACAAGATTTGTAGATTAATGGGGAAGGGATAAAGAAGGAGAGAAAGGCTGATACAAGATAAAGTGGGTTACTGTAGGGTCTTTAGGTTAATGGGAGTAGGGTAAGGTAAGGAGATTAATGAGAATAGGTTAAAGAGGGATGGGAAGGGTAGGAGGAGAAGATAAGGGAGGGATTACTGAGTGGGAGCTGATCACTGAGTCATTCAATTGCTTTTTTTCTAACACTATTTGACAACAAAGGTCTATGTTCAATTGATCATCACCTTTGCTTTGAGGATTCCAACAAAGAACCACAAGAAAGCACTGTTCCATTGACCAAAGACTAAAAGACAATTTACTAAACATCAGGCTTTGATTTTAGTGGGGAAAAAAATAGAATAGACATTTTCAATCAGTAACAATCTATTGGTTCAGATAGGTGATACAGTGGGTTGAATGCTGGGCCTGCAGTCAGAAAAACCTAAGTTCAAATTCAGTCTAGGCAGTCACTTAACATCTGTTTGCTTGTTTCCTTATCTACAAATGGGTATAATAATGGCACCAACCTCCAAGGATTTCTTTGTGATTTTTGTGAGGATCAAATGAAATAATGTTGATAAAATATTTAGCACAATGCTTGACACATAGTAGAAATAGTCCTTATTTATAGTGGAATTCTGACTATGAAGACTTATATTCAAGTGAAAGATGGGGCTACAAAACCTAAAGAACTTTACTCTATGAAAGCTAGATTTCCAATAATGACTGATACTAATAGACTAAGAGAGAGCTTGTTCTTCATGACACAATTTTCTTACCTATAAAATAAGGATAGAAATCCTGCTACATACAGTCCTCTCAGGACTATTATAAGTATCAGTAGCATAACATTGTTACTTTTCAAAGAAATGACATTTTTATAGCACTTTAACATTTGCAGGTTTTTTTCACCTGATGCTCATACCAACCATGTGAGGTAGATACTACAGATATTTTTAGTCTATAATTTGAGGAAACTGACATTTAGTCACAACTAGTTTGTACCAGACATTGTGTTAGGGCATTTAAGATCTCAGTCTAGATCTTATTATTTCATTCCATAAATATCTTGCATTTATTTCAAGTGACATTTCATTCTGAATTTACTAGGAGCTAATGTTGATTGGAAGTCTATTCATGAAATGGTTATTCTCACTGAATTGTGATACCTCTATTTTCAAACAGCTTCTTCAAAAATTACTTTGTACTGAGAGTTTCAACAATATAATATAATCTGATGGATAATGCTATTTTAAGATGAATTTTTTTCATTAATAAGTAGCTAGAAATTTCTGAAAGCTCTGTTCAGTTTCTCAAAGTTGATGCAACCTACCTTCTTCGTTTTATTCAATTCTGGCAATGAAGAAACATATAGTAGGTATTAAGTAGACTATATCATATTATCAGTAATCATTTTTACTCAAGAAGCAAGATTGTAGATCATAGATTTAAAGTTAGAAGAGAACTTAAAAGCCAACCCCTCATTTTATAAATGAGGAAATTAAGACCCAAAGAGCTTAAATACCATGACCAATTCCAAACAGGTAATAAGTAGAAAAGCTTCAAACCTGATTCTCTGATTACAATCATCACTCTTTCCAGTATACTACACTGTTCCTGTAAAAGAAATCATCCACAAAAGTAGATTTGTCAATCATGGGATGATCAATAAATAATTCAAGTGCTGGTTATACCAATGAAACATAAAAAAGCCAGAGATCCTGTCTATTGGCTTAATAGACAAATAAATTATTGGATTTTGAAATAGTTTCCTTTGTAATCCAGCGAATTTTATCTAATGCATTTTAAAATATTATTATGAAAAAGTATCTAGAGATTGTTTGCAGGCTGTCAAATCCATCACATACATGAAATTCCTTAATGCAAAGAATGACTTTTAACACTTTGGATAGGTCCTCTTGAGAGGACTTTGACAAGAAGCTCCCAGATCATTTGGCTGCTATCATAGGATCATACATTTTAGGTATTCTCTAAAAGCTAATGCCACTTTCGTAAGTTATTATTGTTGCCTATAAAGATGTATAAATGCAACAAGAATCTTACCAGAGATAGTTTCGTTATCAAAAAGACCATTGTCTTCCTTTGAAATTAATGACTATTTTCAGAAATATCAAACTAAGGATTTTGCTTCATATGGCAATGATAAGATAGCATAAAACATTTATTAATAAAATGAATTTTTTTATTTTCTAGGGAGTACTCAGTATTTTCTGAGAGGTTGCAGAGTGTATCAGAGAAAGTACTGTACTTAAAATCAGGAGTTTTTTGGGTTTAACTCCTGCCTTACTAGCTATGAGACAATATAATTGTATCTCAAGACCTAGGTTTTCTCTACTGGAAAATGGGGATAGTAATACTTGTTATATTTATTTTGCAGAGTAATTACAAATATCATTTACTGTGAGAGTAAAAATATTGTATAAGCTTTGAAACACTTTATCAATATCAGCGATTGTCAATGAATCAACAAGCATTTATTAAGCAATTACTGTCTGATAAGTATTGTACTAAATAATGGGGATAAAAAAGAATTAAAAAAATTTTCTGCTTTCAAGTTTATATTTTAATTAGAAAATAACTTGCTTAAATTGTTTACATAACAATTTACATTGTTTTGCAATAATTTCCATAATAAGTAAATCAGACTTACAATCTAATAAGCAAATCATTTCTACCCTCTGGGGCTCAGTTTCTACAATTCATTGAATATCTGTTAAATGCACCATTTTTCTCAAGACATTGTAAATATAAGAATAGAAACCAAGTCTCTAGTCTAATAAGGAAGACAACATATATAAATGAAAACATATAAGATAAATACACAGCATATGGAAATTAACTTTAGAGGTGATGGCTCTAGTAACTGGGCATAGAAGGAAGTCAGGAAGTGTCTCCTGCAGGAGGTATGTAATATATTACTACATATAATATATAATCTATTATTCACAAATTCTATGATAGCCATCCAATGGAGGACTATATTCCACTATTCCATCATTATTATATGAAATAAAATATTTTTTTCCCTTAAGAAGTCTAACACAATTCAAATGAATATTGTTCTACTAGCTTTTATTCTTTATTTTCTGATTTTTATAGGAAAAGTGTTTAGAGTTTGAGTGGTGGGTAAGTCCCCCTCCCCCAATAAGAATTTAACCTATTTTCTATTTCATCTCTTTCTAGATTATTACAGGATATCTTGGGGAAAATCTTCTAATTTGCTTTTCTACTTCTATGACAGATTACAAATCAACTATCTGTGACAAAAGGAGATCTTTCTCTTTAAATTTATATACAAACCTAAAGGCCTAACATCCATTAACAGCTTTTCCCACCATTTCTTCTTTTTCATCTAATCTTAATCATTCAAATGTCCATCTGAGCTACTTTTTCTGATTTTTTTTTTCCTAGCTGGAGATGGTTGCCATTCTCTACATATATGTCCTCTATTTGAAAAAAGTATCTATAAATCATTTCTTCATTCAGAATAAGAAAAATACCTTTTAGTTTTACTCCAAGGTACCATTTTCTAACCACACAACTAATGGATCTTTCCTCTAAACTTTCTCCCAATTCTTCATATCTCTCTTAAATCACACAGCCTTTGGATTGGCAGCAAAACCCAATACTTACTTGATCACCTGTGGAGTGATGATAGCCATCACTCTTGGAATAACCATTTCTCAATTATGCAGAAGTAGGTGACCCATATTCAGGATAAAATCTGCCATGTGATGACACTTTTCCTTTTCCTAAACATATGCCTTCCAATCATTCAACAGATATTTATGGGGATTCCTCAGGTGGCCTCAACTAATAATGTAATAGATAGAAAATGATGTAGCACAATGGTTCCAGTCTCACTGAAGAGACATGTTAGGTAACAAAAGTTAAGAGAGAGAAGATGAGTAATAGGAGAAATAAGTAGCCCAATGCTACATAGACTATTATTGTCTATTTATAAAATTTTGAAAAATGAAAGCATTCTATTAGTCAGCTATTACTTTTTCTAGTGATTTCTTGAGTTAGAGAAACCAGAAATGACTATGTTACAAAATGTATCAATTTATTAAGTTTTGCTGGATGGAGTTTATTCACAAAAAATGAGGAAACTATATTAAATGACATATGTTCTCTTCTAGATCTGATAATCTAAGATTATATATAAGTGATTCTCAGAATTGGAAAGGATATGAGAGTAGCACAGGAGAAAGAACATGGATTCTAAAGTAAAATAATTCTTATACAAATCTCTTCTTGAACATTTCCTTATGTTACCTTGTAAAATCTACTTAACTTCTAGGTCTTCAGTTTCCTCATTGGTAAAGTGAGAGGAGTATACTAGATAGCCTACAATATTGCTTCCACTCTATCTAGCTCCATCATCTGATTCTGTCTGAAGTAACTAAATAGGAATCATTTCTACTACTGATGTGACAAATGACTAGTCAGTATTGCTTGAAAACCAACAATGATGGGATATCTCACACCTACTAATATGCCCTATTCTTCTTTTAGAGATCTCTAGTTGTTAGAAATGTTTTCCTTAAGTAATAATAATTATAACTCTTTGCAATTTCCACCAAGGCCTTTCCTCAGGAATCATACAAGAAAAAGTTTTAGTTCCTCTTTGAAAATGAAAACACTTTAAATACTTGAAAACAACAAACATCCTTTTTCTCTCTAGGCTAAATATCTCTATCTATCTATATCTATATCTATATCATAGATATAGATATCAGCTAACACTCATATGATCTCAAGACCCTTCACCATCTCCATGGCCTTCTTTGACTATTCTCCAGCTTACAAATGTCCTTTCTACAATGTGGTACCCAGATTCAAAGTGAAGATAGCAGAAATAGGAAAATAATTTAAATGAACAATAGCATTAGGAAGACAACTAAAAATACTTAGCACTCGATCAATTCAATAACTAACCATAATTTCTAAGGACTTACAAAGAAATATCTCTCCTGACAGAGAGATTACAAAATGCCAAAGTATGAAATTTTTAATCTATATTTATATATGTTTGTCTCACACAAATTGAACTTATATGAGGCAGAGCTTCATGAAGTTATCATCTTCACATGCTCTTCAAAGTTATCAAAGTCTAGTCGAAGGACAAAAGTCAAGACAACTAATGGCTCAGGATGCAGTGAATGACCTTGGCATTTTAAAATGTGTGATTAAGCAGGTGCTTTTGCCACCTTCCTGGCCCATTGGAACAAATTGTATATATCAGCCTATTCTGATGAGAAAATATTTACACACTTGGAGTAGAAAACCCCTAATTTACCAACAGGTCTGAAGTCCATCAGTTACCCTCAACTTTGTTTAGGAGAAGAAGGATAAGTATCTCTAGTGTGAAGGCTATCAAGTCCTTTGTAGGTCTGCACATCCATATACGTATACATACACTAGTGTGTATGTATGTATGTATGTCTATGGCATACTATGCTAGAATGCTAGAAGTCAATGCTAGAATTTGATTTGCTCAATTATATGTTTTTTTTAACGGGGTTATTTCTTTCTCAACTTGAGGGGAAGGGGAAAAGGCAGATATTCACTGATTGAAAAAGAAATTTTAATTTAAAAAACGTAGGTACCCAGACTGAACATAGTATTTCTTATGTAGTCTGCCCAAGATAGAAGATAGAGAAACTATTGCCTTCCTAGTCTTGGTTACAGTTTCTCTCTTAATGCCACCTAAAATTCTATTAGGTTTTTTTTTTGGTAGTCATGTCATGTGTTTCTTTTGTAGTTGTTTGTCCTTCATTCTTGAAGAAGACCATGACATCAGGGAGGTGATGCCATAACATGTAAATGAATTGGATTTAAGTGAGGGAAGGCTGTACAAGGTCACTTATCTCAATTTCCCCTGCAGAACCATCTAGGTCTAGTGACCAAATATAGATCAGGATAAATTCAGGCCCTAGATAAAATGGGAGATCTTGGCCTTTTTAAGCTAAGATCTTAACAGGTCTCAGTTTGACTGAGGCTGCACCTATTTAGTGATTTAAGGGAGCCAGCGTCCTGAGGAGCAGTATCAATTGCAATCCCAAGGGATTAGAGACCCTTTCATGGAAAAAATTGGAGTACAAACCAGGATAGCAGTGACCTCTCCCCATTTTGTACTACTTTGGAAGCATCAAAAATTTGAAAACAGCTGTGTGAATAATCCTAAAGTTTGAGACAGTGGCCTTACATGTACTTGCACACATGTGCTCAAGTAATATGGAAAAAGGATCCAACTTTAACACAGAGTGAAAAATTAAGAAATAGTGTATTAAAATGAGAAAAGATGCTTTTTATGTGTTGTATGGTGATATATATCTTGTAAGGTGGCAGGTAGATCAAGCAGAAAACTTGGCAGAAGATTAAATCAAAACAACTACAAGCAAAACCTTAAAAGAAAGAAAAACAAAACAAAACATGAATTAGAAGCAAGTCCAACAAGAATACTTAGAAGAACTTTTTTTTAATGCTTTCAAAATCAATTAGAGAGAAAACTAGGTTGAAAAATGAGAGCAAAGATAAAAAAATTAAGAAAAAAACAATAAATAGGTTGATAAGAGGCAAGAAAAAGAACAACATTTTAAAAATAGAATTATCCAAATGGAATAAGATATACAAAAATTTACTGAAGAAAAAAATTCCAAAAAAAGGTAGAATTGGTGAAATGGGAAAAAACAAAATACAAAAGATCACTGAAGAAAACAATTTCTTAAAAATAAGAATTGAGCATGTGGAATCTGATAACTTCACAAAACATCAAAAAAAACAATAAAATAAAGTGAAAAAGACAGAAAAGATAGAAAAAATAGAAGAAAATATGAAATATATTAGAAAAGCAACTGACCTATAAAATAGATTGTGGAGAGATAAAGTAAGAATTATTGGATTAACTGAAAGCCATGACAAAAGAAAGAGTATAGATATCATATTTCAATTAATTATCAAGGAAAATTACCCTGATATCTTAGAACAAGAAAGCAAAATAGAAATTGAAAGAATCCTTTGATTACCTGCTGAAAAATATTCCCAAATAAAAATGCCAGGAATATTATAGCCAAGTTTCAGAGATCACAAGTTAAAAAGAAAATACTTTAAGCAGTCAGAATTAAACTGTTCAAATATCATGGAGGCACAGTGAGGATCACATAGAATTTAGCAGTTTTGACATTAAAGAACTTGGAATAAAATTTTCTAGAAGGCAAAGAAGCTGGGATTACAACCAAGAACAATCTACTCTGAAAAACTAAATACATTGTTTCAAGAGAAAAAATGAACACAATGAAATAGATTTTGAAGCCTTCCTGATTTTAAAAGACTAGAGCTTAGTAGAAAATTTGACTTTCAAATATAAGACTTAAGATGACCAAAAAAACATAAACTTGAAAGAGAAATCAAGAGACTTAATAAGAATAAATGATTTATATTTCAAGTTTGTTTGCTTTTTTTTTTTCCAGACAATTGGGGTTAAGTAATTTGCCCAAGTTCACACAGCTAGTGAGTGTTAAGGTCAGTTTGAACTCAGGTCTTCCTGACTTCAACTGTACCATCTAACTGCTCCATGGCTGATGTGTCAATATGGGAATAACATGTGAATTCTAAGAATTTTATCATTATTAGGACAGTTAGAAGTATTCTATATAGAGAGTATGGACTGAGTTAACTAAGTTGAGCTGATTGTAGGAAAAAAGGTGGAAAGGAAAAAAAAAGAGATGGCTTGGAAGAAAGGGGCAGGAAGAGGAATAATGGGGATAATTATCCTACTTTTTTTTTTTTAAGTGTGTAATGAAAAGCTTTTGCAATGAAGGAAGAAATGAGAGAGGAGAATGCTTAAACCCCATCTAAATTGGTTCAAAGAGGGAAAATACACACATACACACTTAATTAGTAATAGAAATTTATCTTACCCAATAAGGAAGTAGGAGGGGAAGGGGGTAAAGAAGAGGGAGGGACTTTAAAAGGAAGGGCAGATGGTTAGGAGCTAAAAAGACTTTAGAAGAGAAATGGGATAAAAAGAAAGAGAAAGAGAAACTGAAGAAACTAGTATGGAGGGAAATGTACAATTAGTAAACATGACTGGGAATAGGGATAAGATGAATTCATCCATAAAATAGAAGCGACAGCAGAATGGATTTGAAATCCGATTCCAGTGCTATGTTTTATTTACAAGAAACAAACTTGAAACAGAGAGACACACAGACAGTTAATATTAGGAGCCAGAACAGAATTTTTTTATGCTTCAACTGAACTAAAAAAATACCAAGAAAATAATCATGGCCTCAGATAAAAGAGAGACAGAGGACAGACAGAGACAAACAGATGGACAGAGAAAGAGAGAGAGAGAGAGAGAGAGAGAGAGAGAGAGAGAGAGAGAGAGAGAAAATTAATAGAAATAAGCAGGGAAATAACATGTTGCTAAATGGAACTATAGACAATGAAGGAATAATAATAGTAAACATGTGAAACAAATAGCACAGCATCTAAATTGTTAAAGGAAAACTTAAATGAAATATAAGAGGAAATAGTAAATCTATATTAGTGTAGTAATGCAAGTTACCCATCAGAGCTAGATAAATCTAAAAAAGACATTAAGAAGATGAATAGAATCTTAGAAAAGTTAGATATGGTGTAGGCATCTGGAGAAAACTGAACAGGACAAGAAAGGAAAATGTTTTGTTTTTTTTCCTCAGCTGTGACACTTTCACAAAAACTGACCATCTATTAGGGAATAAAAATCTCATTACCAAAAGCAGAAAAGCAAAAATATTAAATACACACTTTTCAAATCAAAATTCAATAAAATTACATTTAATAAATGATTTTAATAAAGCATAGATTTAAAGTTAATTGGAAACTAAATAATCTAAATCTAAAGAATGAGTGTGTAAAAGAAGAAAACCTAGCAACATTCAATAATTTTCATGAAAGAAAATGACTACAATGAGATAATAAAATTTGTAGGATACAACCACAACTTTATGTTGGGAAAATGTATATCTCTAAATATGTGTATCAACAAAGAGAGAAAGAATAGGGCATTTAATTGAACATACAACTAAAAAAAACTAGAAAAATATTTTTGAAAATCCTTAAATGATCAAAAATGGAAGTCCTAAAAATCAAAGGAAAGATTAATAAAGTTGAAACAAAAATTTGAACTAATAAATAAAACTAGAAGTTGTTTATATGAAAAAATAAGAGACATAAATCACTGATTATTTTGATTTCAAAAAAAAAGAAGAAAAACCAAATTAATAGGGTCAAAAAATTAAAAGGTTAAATGTACCACCAAATGAACATTAAATTAAGTAAATTATTAGGGGTTATTTTCCCCAATTATATGTCAGTAAACTAACAAATTAAGTGAAATAGATATTTACAAAAAAAATGCCCAAATTAACAGAAGAGGAAATAGAATACTCAGCCCTAAAAAATCAAGATTTGAACAATCCATCAATGAGTCCTGTAAGAAAAAATCTTCAGGAACAGATGGACTTATATTTAAGGAATATTTAATCCTAATACTATATAAAAGTAAAGATGGTTTTCTTCCAAATTCTTTTTATGACAAAATATAGTTTGAATATCTAAACCAGGGAGAGCAAAAAGATAGAAAGGAAACTATCCACCAATTTTCCAATGAATATTAATATAAAAATTAAATTTAAAACTAATAAGGAGATTACAGCAATATATCTCAAAAATCATAAACTATCACTAGATGATATTTATGCCAGGAAGGCAGGTCTAATTCAACATTAAGAAAATTATCAACATAACTGATCCTATCAATAACAAAAACAACAAAAATCATAGGATTATATTAATACATGAACAAAAAAAGCCTTTCTATTTAAAAAAAAAAAACACTAGAAAGCATTGAAATAAATAGACCCTTTCTTAAAATGATAAATAGTGCCTATCTAAAACCAAGAGCAGTCATTATCAGTAAAGGGGAAAAACTTGAAGCCTTCCTAAAAAGATCAGGGGTGAAGCAAAAAGATTCATTATCACCACTACTATGTATTGTAATGGGCTGAGGCTTGAGTTGATGCACTGAGGTCCCAAGCACATGAGGCTAAATAGTAAGTTGTGCTAGAAAAAAAACTGAAAGAATAAAAATAGGCAATGAAACAACAAAAATCTCATTCTTTGCAGATGATATGATATACTTAAAGAACTCTAGAGAATGAATGACAAAAACTAGTTGAAACAATGAACAATTTTAATAAAGTTGTATAGTATAAAATAAGTCCATGTAAACCATCATCATTTCTATATTCCAACAAAACAAATTAGTTAAGAGATAAAAAGAGAAATTCCATTTAAAATAGTGGCAGACAAAATAAAATACTTGGGACTCTACCTGTCAAGACAAATCTAGGGACTATATGAACACAATTATAAAACACTTTTCATACAAATAAAAGCATCTAAACAATTGGAGAAATATCAATTGTTCATTCATAGATCAAACAAATATAATAAAATAGAGAATTCTGTATATATTAATCTAGTTCAAGGTCTTACTAGTCAAACTACCAAAGAATTATTTTATAGTACTATAAAAATAATAACAAAATTTATCTGGAAGAAGAAAAGTTCAAAAACATAAAGGGAATCAAAACTGCAAGGGAGAACAGTCAACAATTACAGATTTTAAACTACTTTAGAAAATAGTAATCATCAAAATAATCTGGTACTGACTAAGAAATAGAGTAAAAGATCAGTGGAATAAATTAGAAACACAACATACAGTAGTAAATGGCCATAGTAATCTAGTATTTAATAAACCCAAAGATTCAAGATTTAGGGGTAACATCTCAATATTTGATAAAAATTGCTGAGAAGACTGAAACTCAGTTTGGCATATATCTAGTTTATGACCAGAATCCCATACTGTATACCAAGATAAAGTCAAAATGGATAAATGATTTAAATATAAAGGGTGATGTGAGGAAATTCAGGGAGCATAGAAAAATGTATGTGTTAGATATATGGAGAAAGAAAGAATTTATAAACATACAAGAGATAAAGAGTATGAAAGAAACTAAAATGCAGAATTTTGATTATGTGAAATTAAAAAAGTTTTACACAAACAAAGCAGTCAAAATTAGAAGGAAAAACAAAAAATTGGCAAGGGGGGCAAGCTTTATAGTTTTTTTCTGATTAAAACTTATTTCTCACATATATAAGGAACTTAGTTAATTTACAAAAATAAGAGTCATTTCCCAGTCTATAAATTATCAAAGGATATCTATGGAAGATTTTCAATAGAAATTAAACCTATTAATAGTCACTAAGAAAAATGTTCTAAATTACTAGTTATTAGAGAAATGGAAATTCAAAGAAGTCTGCAATACCAATTTTCATTTATCAGAGTGGTTGACATGACATTGTCAGTAGAATTGTGAACTAGTCATTCACTAGTCATTCTGGAGAACAATTTGGAATTATGTTCAAAGGGATATAAAATTGTACTTACTCTTTAACTCAGCAATACCTCTAATAAGTTTGTATCCCAAAGAGATCAAAGAAATGGGAAAGGGATCTATTTGTACAAAAATATTTATAGATAATCTTTTTGCGGTGGGAAAGAATTGGTAACTGAGGGGTTTCCCATCAATTTAAAAATGGCCAAAAGTTTGAGAAAAACCTGGGAAGACCTATATGAATTCATGCAAAGTAAAGTGAGCAGGACCATAAGAACATTGTACACAGTAATATCAGTTTTTTGAAGACAATTAACTATGAAAAGCTTAGCTACTCTGATCAAGATGATCATCCAATACAAAAAAAGACTCAAGCTGAAAAGTTCTATTCATCTCCAGAAAGAGAATGATTTAAGCTTCTTTTCTTTTACTTTCTTTTTCTCAAGTTTTTTGCCCGAGTTTTCTTTTGCAAGATGATTAATATGGGAGGGTGTTTTGCATGACTTCATATGTATAATCAGTATCAAAGTACTGCACTTCTCTAGATGGGGTAGGGAAGAAGAAAGTTTAGAATTCAAAATTTTCTATAAAAATGGTTATTAAAATCATCTTTATGTGTAATTGGAAAAAGCAATATACTATTTTTTAAAGTGTATTAGTAACTTTTTTACATGTAATTGGGAAATATTAACAGAATAAAAATATATTTAAAAGATAATTTACATTTTTCTCTATCAAATTTTGTACAATCTTCTAACTCATGGCATGTTTTTGTATTGTTACCCTGTGATTCAACATGTTACCTAGTTTTGAATAACTGAATTTGAATAATTCTCTAAGCACAGTATTTATGTCTTCATCTGATACTTCATTGGATGTGCAGCTTAATTAGGGAAATTCTTGCTCCACAGGTGTAGATATCAGACTTTCCAGACTCATATACTTTTCTCATAAATTCTCTTAAGTGGAATCTATGATGTAGAAGTTCTCTTAATGTTATGAGGATACCAATGTAGTCTTTATACTATCAATTTACTCTTCACTCTTGTTATATCACTGACTCACTCTTTTCTAGTAATATATCCCTCTGATAATATCTTGTTTTCTGTTTCTTGAATGAAATTCCTGATTTATAACATGCTGCAATCTATTACACCCATTGTGCATTTCCATGGCCTTTAGGTGACTTGTAATTCTATATCTTTGAGATTATGAAATTCCTTGATTAATAGCCATGTGACAACACCAGAAGAATATTGGCATTCACAAATTCTATATCAAACTATATCTTTACGGTCATAAAATTGGCTGAAAGATATAGAGAATACAAGATTACTTCGTGTATGTTTACAATTTTTTTAAAAATTGATTCTATAGTGCAAAATTCTGATTTAATGGTGTTTGTCCAACAATGTATCTCTTGTACATTATTAATATCATATGAGAATCTTTGATAGATACTACAGAGATTTTATTTAAGATGATTATTAATATTAAATGAGGCATAAAAATGAGATAGATGCTTATGAGAAGTGTTCATCACTGTCATTGAAGATATCATATATAAAGTCCAAATGAAAGAAAGATAAAAACAACAAAATTTTCCAGATGTTCCTGTTCATAGGTGCCATTAAGGTGACTTCTTATAATCTCTTCCCCTCCAATCCATCCTCCGCGCAGCTATCAAAATGACATTCCTAAAGCATGAAAGTTCAAGAAGTTTTATAGATTCCCCATTGACATCAGGTTAAAAACTGACTTTCACACACAATTCAACTCTATCTTACCTTTCCAAATTTATTTCTACTTTATTCCTATTCATACATTCTATAATCCAATCCAACTCACCTATTTGTTATGCCTCATTCCATTTCTCCTGTCTCCATACCTATAACTGAAAATATTCCTTCCTCAACTCCACCTCTCTATAATTCCTAGCATCCTTCAAAACTCAGTTCAAGTAACAAGTCCTTAATGAGGCCTTTTCTGATTCTTTAAGTTACAATTTTCTACCAATCCAAATTTACTTTATGTTTATCTTCTAATTACTCATAATTACACACTAATTCCTATGATAAAAATGTAAGTTCCTAAGGGAAGTGATTGAGTGGTTTTTTTTTTTTCATTCCATTCCCAGTACTTATCACAGTGCCTAGGATATAATAGATGCATAATAAATGCTTGTTATTGATAGGCCATGAATGATTGCAGGGCTTCTTCAATGAAATCTGTAATTCCTCACAAGATTTTTAATTAATCCATACAGGAAAAACCAAATCAATGAAGAATATATATTCTCCAGACTGTGATATACATTTAGATAGAAAACCCATTGATATGGTCCATCAATATTTATATCTTGAACAGAAACTTATATGGACAATGATCTGGTCCAGAATTTAATAAAAAAAAAAAAAACAATCTGGATTACTTTTGGGGAAATGTGCAGCACTCAATAAATTCAGTCTTCTTTCTGAAAAAAGAGCTTTTAATGCTCTTAAATTTATATTTATATTCCTTTAGCATCCTCTATTATTTATTTTGTGCATCTTCTACACTTAGAATTAAAAAAAAAAAAAACAGAGCTGGAAGTAACCTTAGAAGTCATTGAGTTCAACCCCCTCATTTTTACAAATGAAGAAGCAAATGAGAGTTTTGTCCAAGGTCACACAGTAAGTGCTTAAGGTAGAATTTGAACCCAGACCACTCTGACTCCTAGTAAAGAGCTTTGTTCACTAAACTATGCTTTAAAAAAAAATCTATATTGGTCAATGAATTGTCTATGTACCTACATTAGTCTTGCTAAACAATTATTCCTTTTTTGCCTCATGAGGACTTCATTTTTGAGTACTCTCCATTCCTTCAAGGCTGACTTTCCCTAGAGATTTTTAATACAATAGGTCCTAATATAATTATCTTTTCTTTGAATCCTTTAAAATCTGTTCTCTCTCCATCTAAAGTACATGGCAGACTATGTCTTTTTGTTTTCTTTCTCAGTTTTTTTCCTTATTGATCTTATTTTTCTTGTGTAGCAAGATAACTGTATAACTATGTATACATATATTGGATTTAACTATATTTTAACATATTTAACATGTATTGGACTACCTGCCATCTAGGGGAAGGGGTGGGGAGAAGGAGGGGAAAATTTGAAACAGAAGGTTTTACAAGGGTCAGTGTTGAAAAATTACTCATGCATATGTTTTGTAAATAAAAAACTTTAATAAAAATTTTAAAAAGAAAAATAGGCCCTCTTTAGCAGTAAAAAATGAGGTTTAGAATCACAGTTCCTTTCATTGGTCAAGCTGAACAATTTTTAACTGCTCAGCTTTGGAAGAGAGATTTCCAAAAGAGGATCTTTCATCATTACTTTATCATTCTTCTATGCAAGATTTGTGATGTATTTTCCAAATTTTTAATCTATTTCTTCCTTTCTAGTTTTCATACAGTATCTTCTGATGGCAATATCATTTCTGAATCTTCTTTAGTTAGTAACCTAACTGGTCTCTGTTATTACTGTGATTCTTGGATAATTCTCATGAGTATATCTTCTTAATATAAAAACTATTCTCCATCTCTACTCTTACCTTTTGTTCCTTTATTTATTGTTCCCTTTGAATGATGTATATTTTTCTAAAAACAATCTAAATCTCACCCTAATAAACCTCAGTGATATCCAAGACGCCAATCAAAAATCTGTTTGTCAATCTTTATAAGGCATAATTTATTTCAGCCAGGAGCCCATCACTTTTATTCTAAGCTGTGATCCAGAAATCCCAAACTCTTTTTCAAGACATTGCCTCAATTCTACCTCTCTTGTCTAGAAGCCCTTGCCTTCAATCACAGCAAGAAAGAATACTACCTGTGCTCCTGAAATAATCCGTTTCTTACCCAACACATTATTGTCATTGCTGATTCTTTTTAGATTTCTTCTGGTAACAGTTTCTATATGTATTGGAAGATAAGCCCTCTGAGTGCTTTGGTAAGATAGCTACTCTTTTTCCTCAATAATATTTTAAAGGTACCTTGATACTTGCTATATCTTATATACAAGAATCCCTTTCAGATCCTGAGATATTAAGACATTTGATCCCAAAGAACTAATGATGAAGCATACTATCTGCCTCCAGAAAAAAAAAACTGATATTTATTAATATAGACCAAAGGATCCTATTTTTCACATTTTAATTTTTTATTCATTTATTCTTCTTTTACAAGATGATTAATGTGGAAATGTTTTATATAATTGCACATGTATGACATATATCTGATTACTTACCATATCAGAGAGGATGGAGAAAAAAAGGAAAGGAAGGATAAAATTTGGAGCTCCAAACTTTAAATAAAAATGTTTTAAAATTGGGGGGGAGGGATAAGATATTTGAAAAAGTTGCCTTTTTTCTTTTGCATCATGAAAAGTATTATTACCACCAAGTTAAATAAATGTTTATGAAGTACCTACTATATATAAAGCGAATACAAATACAAATATGAAATTTGTACAAGCTTCATATAATTTGTATGAAATACAAATATGAAAAATGACATTGTGCCTACCCTTAAAAACCTTAGAGAATATAAAAAGGGATATGGCATACACATTAAAAACATAGTAGAAGGTAACATGTTAAGGGCAAAGTAAAAAAACTAGACAGTCTCCTCTTACCTAGGGAAGAAGAAACTAGAAAATTCCTAGAAATGTTATTGGAAAATTATTTTCTTTAAAAAACTGCCCTGACTTTTTTTTTCTTTCCTGCATGGGATCAGTCACAAAGTCCTGTAGATTTTATTTCTTTTCCACTTGCACAGCTACTAGCCAATCTTAGGCCTTTATAATCTCTCACTTAAACTATTAGAAAAATCACCTTCTTCATAAAGGAAGTGATACTTTAACTAACAGTAAAAGATGTAGTGCTTTCTGCTATAAAGAATAAAGGCCAAAGGTGACATATTATTTAGAAAATAGTTGATAATCAAGTTATCTCACTTTTTTTTATATGAATAGTATAAGAACAAACTCCATAAATAAAAGATCAGAATGGGCTATTAATCTAGTCTCATTTTTGTAAATTTTACATTCTTAGAACTCAATCAAAACATGAAAGTACACAAGAAAATATGCAAAAAAACCAATTGATAGACATACTTTAGCTTGATAGACTTTTCATGCCTTCTTCGATGCTAACTCATCCTTTTTAAGAATTTATGGTTAAGAACTCACTCTGTCTAAGTATTGTATGCAGCCATTTTAATAGATCAACTATACCACCCTTTCCTCCCCATTGAAACTTTACTGCTAGAATCAAAGCATTTAAATTGCCATGCAAGCCTTTAAAAATAAAGCTAGATTGACACCACATAATTATTAAATCCTACAACATGCCACTGCCATGCAGTTGGCACAAAAAATGTGGAAACTTCAGAGGCCTTTCAAAGGGAAGAAAAAAATTCAAGAAAAAGCATCAAGGATATAAGGTTCTCATTAAAAATGCATCTTAAAAATTGTTTTAAGCTAACTGGTTAAGACAGTTGCAAAGCAAGGCAACTTTGGTGGCAATGTAGCCAATTCAGACTTTCATTTGTATTTTTAAATGATAGAAGAACAAAAAAAGCACAATTTTAAAAACATAGATAGAAAACAGACCTGAAGAACAATGTGCTTTTCTAATTAACGCTCAACAATTTAAATTATTTTTGAGGTCAACTTGTGGTCTAATCCATTCCAATCATGAACTGCACTAATAAATGCATGCATTGGTTTGACTTCTATAATCATAGATATTTATAGCTTGGAAGAAATCATATAAGTCACTTGATAATTTTGGAGAGATGAGGTTATTGAGGGCCAGAGAGGTAGAGTGATTTGCCCAATTCAACTTAATTCAATTCAATAAAAATTTCAGTATAGCTTATAATGTGCAAGAAATTGTGAAAAGCACTAGGAAGCATAGTCTAATAGAATGCACAAGCTCCATAACTAAATAAGTACGATACATGTTAGTGATAATAACAAAGGTAAGGTCTAGACAAATGAGGAGGCAAGAGACTACTTTGAACTCGTGTGTGTGTGTGTGTGTGTGTGTGTGTGTGTGTGTGTGTGTGTGTGTGTATGTGTATGTTAAGGGAGGGAATGGGAAGGAGGATGAAAGAGTCAGATAAGGCTCCATGATGAAGAAAATAAACTGATTAAAGGAAAAAAAAGAATTCAACACATTGAAATGTATAAGCTGTACATTCTAGACATTGAATTTGTGATTTGTACAAAAGAAATTATATAGATAAGAAAGTGATGAAAAATAGCTAATTTGACCAGAATGCAAGTTCATGAAGGGAAGAAGAATGAAATAAGGCTGGAAAATGATGGGATCAGATTTTAGAGAATCTTGAATAAGAAGTATGTATTTGTTGTTGAAGACAGGGGAATGCCCTAGTCAATAGAAGTCCACTGAGGATTTTTGAATTGAGGATGTCATCAGAATTGTATAGGAAAATAATTTTGGTAACAGTATGAAGAATGGTTTGGAAAGAAGAGATTGGAGGCAAAAAGACTAATTGAGAGCAATTGTGCTAGGAAGATTCTGAAGATCACTTAGCAGAATAAGATACCAGACACTGAGGTCTTCCTTTTATTTTTTTGCCAAATATCCAAACTCTATTTCAGAGAGTTGTACTCTGTTGGGCTGGTACCAAATAGACTATTTTATGAAGAGCAAGGCAAGTGATCACAAGGTAATTGTACAATATTTGATTGTACAATGTGAGAGATGCTGGCACAGGACTGCTCAGAATGGTATGTGTTGGAATCCTTACTAACTGCTAACTAATTAGAGTTGATCTAATCTTACAAGATGTTTTGGGCAGAACCTGAAACAAGGTACTAAGTAGAACTAATTAATACAAGGCTTGTGGTCACACCTTTACTCATTGGAGTTCAATGAGTTCACACCTCCCTTGAAGCTTTGGGCCAGAGAGCACTATGGGAGAAAACCCATAATCCCTCTCTCTGGAAGGAGCATAAATAGGCCAATGGGCCAGTCGAAGAGGTTGTGGAGAGAGGAAGATGCTACAAGTCGAGATTTCACTGGAATGACATGAAGACTGGAGCTGGCTGGAAGCTGAAGAAAAGCAGAGGCAGAGGCTGAAGGACCAGACCTTTGGATTTAAAGACATTCGGAGAGAGCTCTTGGAACCAAGCAGAGAGATAGGTCTCTAAGCTAACCGGGCTATATTGGAAATAATAAAAGATCTGAACTTTTATCACCTGGCTGCGTTTTGAGAAGAAAAAGATTACAACATTTGAACTCCAACATCTCCCGTGGGGCAAACAGACCCCTCAGTGGATTTCAGTGGAAAAGCTCCGATCCTGATTCAAGTGGAAAAGCCTCTGATCCTGATCCAGTGGAAAAAACTTCAACCCAGAAACTAGGCTGAGTGCAACAAAGAAATTTTGTTAGAAGAGTTAAAGTAGAATTTCAGCTAAGATGGGACAGATATTTAGAAAACAGTCTGTTTCTGTTCAAGGAAAATGTTTAGAGAGCATTGTCAAAATTATGGAAAGCCAAGGTTTAATTATAAGTTTACAGCAAATCACTGAACTTTTACAAACTGTAAAGGACATATGTCCTTGTTTCTCTCTTGATAAGGAATTAGATCTAAATGAATGGAAATTGGTTGGAGAGGATCTTTGTCAATTCTATGATAAAAATGGGCCTAACTCAATAATTAATACATATAATGTAATACAATTGGCTATAAGAAGTTATTTAAGTGATAGAATGATGAAAAGGAAAGTGCAGGAGGAAGAAGTACCAACTTTACTAGGTGAAAAGGAGGATGAATCAGATGAGAATGGAGTTAATTACAATTCTGAGTATGATACTTCACAGCAGGAGGAATTAGGTGATTCCACATCTCATGACCCTCCCCCCGCAATTAACACTTCATGGGTGGAACAAGGGGGAGGGAGAGAGACAGAAACACAGTCAGCTTCTCCTGTAAAGCAGAATTTGACAAGATTAGAAAAAGCATTAATTAAAGCAAAAAATGAAGGAGAAGATATATCTGATTTTATAAATGCATATCCTATGATTGAAGAGCTCAACTCCTCAGGTCAAAAAGAGAGAAAATACACTCCTTTTAATTTGGGAAAAATTAAAGATTTGAAAAAGGGTTGCACTCTTTATGGGGCTACATCATCTTATGTGAAGATGTTACTGGATAATTTGTCTTATGAAATCTTAACCCCGAATGACTGGAAATCCATCACTAAAACATGTCTTGAACCGGGACAAAATTTATTGTGGCTTTCAGAGTTTCATGAATTATGTAGGATTCAAGCCCAACGCAATAGGCAAACAGGAGCTATTGTACAAGTTGCTTTTGACCAACTAGCTGGTGAAGGTCAGTATGCAGAGAGTTCAGAACAGGTTTATTATCCCATAACAGTGTATGAGCAAATTTCTAAGGCTGCAATAAAAGCTTGGAATTCTCTCCCTGGACAGAAAGATGGAAATAATGCTTTCACAAAAATAGAGCAAGGTCCCAATGAACCTTTTGCAGATTTTGTGAGACGTTTACAAACAGTTGTAATAAGAACCATTGGAGACAATGCAGCAACAGAAATAATGACTAAACATTTGGCTAAGGAAAATGCCAATGAGGTTTGCAAAAGAATTATATGGGGGCTAGACAAAAATGCTCCTTTAGAGGAAATCATTAGACGCTGTGCCACAGTGGGCACAAATGCTTATTATGCCCAGACTATGATGAACATGGAAAGACAAGGTCCTTCTTGGCAGAGGAATTCTAGAGAAACTCATCGATGTTTTCACTGCGGAAAAGTTGGACATTTGAGAGCTCATTGTAGATATGGAGATAGAGTGAGAAGACAGGGTGAGAGAAAACCCAAAACCCCATGTCCAAAATGTAACAGAGGCTTTCACTGGGCCTCTAAATGTATATTGACCCAGAGGAATGAGAGGCAGGGCCCAGCTCTAAAGTATCAATCAAAGGATAGGTGGGGCATGATAGCAGCTGAGGTTACACCCAGAGAGACTTTAGAAATTCAGTATTCTGATGTCATCAACCAACAGAAAAGCAATCAGGATTACAGTTGGGGAGAATACAGGCCTTTTAAGACAACAAGACAATATCCAATGCAAACAACTCCAATGTAATTACCAGATGATGAGAAGAAATCCCAAATTTGGTAAATAGAAGGGAATTAGGTTAATTGCTTGGGGAAGAGGATCTGCTTATATTTCCACAGGTGGAAAAGGAATCAGATGGCTAACAATGAGACTGTCAAAAGAACTTTAAAATCTTCAGCTTTCAGTTCCTGAAAAACCAGCAAGAATCATTGGATTTCTTGAGATGAAAGATTGTTGATGAGACTTTTGCAGTAGTTAAATTTTCATGTTGATTCATGTTATTTGTTACATTACCACTAGCCTGTGTTATATTGCTATGTGCTCATATAAATTATGTATAATGCCTCCCATATTGATGGATTTATGTATATCATGTATATCTGTTACAAAGTTCTGGCCCATATTGATGGATTTATGTGTACCCCCCTCAGAAACCCCCTATGTTTTAAAACAAAAGAAAGGGGGAGATGTTGGAATCCTTTCTAACTGCTAACTAATTAGAGTTGATCTAATCTTACAAGAAGATGTTTTGGGCAGAACCTGAAACAAGGTACTAAGTAGAACTAATTAATACAAGGCTTGTGGTCACACCTTTACTCATTGGAGTTCAATGAGTTCACACCTCCCTTGAAGCTTTGGGCCAGAGAGCACTATGGGAGAAAACCCATAATCCCTCTCTCTGGAAGGAGCATAAATAGGCCAATGGGCCAGTCGAAGAGGTTGTGGAGAGAGGAAGATGCTACAAGTCGAGATTTCACTGGAATGACATGAAGACTGGAGCTGGCTGGAAGCTGAAGAAAAGCAGAGGCAGAGGCTGAAGGACCAGACCTTTGGATTTAAAGACATTCGGAGAGAGCTCTTGGAACCAAGCAGAGAGATAGGTCTCTAAGCTAACCAGGCTATATTGGAAATAATAAAAGATCTGAACTTTTATCACCTGGCTGCGTTTTGAGAAGAAAAAGATTACAACAGGTATGCCCTCATCAAATAAGATGTTGTGCTCTATATGCAAAGCAGAATTGAATTAGCTTAGAAGAAACTCAACACGCACAAATTTAGAGAAGCCATTCCAAATGTTCATAGGAACTATTTGTGTCCAACCTGTGACAAAGCATTCTGCACTTCCATTAGTCCAATTAGCCACAGCTGGTTACACTAGCTAGACTCTAACATATTGATGTCATTATTGGTGCTCTTAGAGAATGAAGGACAATAACCAACCAGATGAGAGATTATAAAGGCCTAAATTTGGTCAAACAACTCACAAATGGAAAGAAGATAAAATTATTCTGGAGATAAAGTGTACAGAACTTGGTGACAGATACCATGAAGGAAAGGGAAGGAGTCAGGGGCAGGTTTTTTTTTTTAATTAACAAACTCTATTTTGTATATCTCAAGTTTGAGATACTGGTAGGGCAACCAAGGGGAACATATGGTGGGAAATACAGAACTAATATTCAGGGAAGACATAAGAGCTGAAGATACAGATATGGGAGGTGATAAAATCTGTGGATTGTTAAATGGGAAAGTAAAGAGAAGAGAAAAGGATCAAGAACAAAGTCTTGGGGGACTCGCCTTCTTGGCAAAGGTGAGAGTGGGGAGGGGAGTTTAGGAGGAAGACAAAGCAATGAAGGAAAATGAGATTTTCAGGTAAGAGAATGAGAAAAGCCCAACAGGTAAAAGAATAAGAAAAGAACACTATCACCAATGCCAAAGGAGACAATAGTATTAAGAAAGGAAAACCAGCCCTGTGAGAAAACACAAGGTCACAATTTAAAGATGTTTCTCTTTCTTCTCAATCTTTTTCTTTTGTGCATTTGCCTCTCATCTAGCTTTAAAACTCAGTGTCTGTTCTATATTTTGGATAACATCTGGCATATGTTAGGTTAAGTAAATAATGGGTTCTATTCCTCCAAGTGGAAAAAATTTATTCATTGATAGGGGGTCATAGACTGGGAGGGGAATGTCATTATGCATTAGGACAGAGGAAAAGAGAAAAGCTAGACTTCATCTTAGTGAGGAAAGGCATTGTTCCAGGAATATTAGGACATTGAGTCCTGTCTTTTTTCTCTCTTTACCCATCCCCAGCATCATTTTTAATGCAGCTACTATAGCAGAATTTGGAATTCAATACTATAAACATTTATTAAGCACTTAGTATGTGTACCATCTCAAGTATATAAAAAATTCAAAATTACAGAAATTAGAATATAGCTGGAACTCAGCTAATGCTTCATGATTACTGACACAATTGCCATTCTAGTCAGCTCCATGAGCTCAGAAGTCTGACCCTGACTGAAAGACCAGAGACAGTTTGTAGGGTTGTGTAGCTGTCCTCAATATCAACCTCAAAGATTAGGAAAGTAGCCCAAATATCAAGCTGCATTTAGTAACTAATAATAGATTTGTGTATAATCATTGCCTAGAATAAGTGAATTTTTTGGTTTGTTTTTTCTGGTTGGTCTGGGAGAAGAGGGGATGGAAAGTAGAATGTGATATTAGGATTTTCTCAGTGTAGAAAACTCCTGACAGAAACTTTTACCACAAATGAATATTGGTTACTCATTTGTAACTGAAAGTCTTAGAGTGTTAACTGAAGAAATTAAATGACTTCCCACAGTTATTATGTGTCAGAAGCAAAATGGAACCCACTCTTCCTGATGTTCACCACTCTGCCATAATGCATGGCACATAATAAGTGCTCACTGTTTATTTAATTAGATTTATCTGCATTCATGAATTTATCTCTCTTTGAACTATTTTCAATTTCAACCAGTATCAGGACTTAGGATAAGTTTACTCCCCAATAAGCAAAGTAGAACTTCCTTTACTGGTCCTAAATTTATATTTCTCTAAAATGTGTTCCCTTCTACCTTCAGATAGGTATGTATTTCCTTTATGCTGAAAACTCCTAAATGAATCCCACTGCCTCTTCTAGCTATTATATATATATATATATATATATATATATATACTTCCTCCTTCCTTCTTCTGATAGATCTCTCAAAAAAGTGGTCTGCAACTGTTGCCTTCATTTCTGTTGTTGTTGTTGCTGATGTTGTTCAATCATTTCAGTCATGTCTAACTCTTTATGATCCATTTGGAGTTTTCTTGTCAAAGATACCATAGTGGTTTTCCATTTTCTTCTCCAGATCATTTTATAAATGAGGAAACTAAGGCAAACAGAATTAAGTGACTTTCCCAAGATCATACATTATACTTACTCCTTCAATATTCCCTTGTAGGGTGAGAGCTAGCTCCCTGGAGGGCTTCAGGCTCAACCAGAGTCAGGATAAATCGAAGTTCTTGGTCTTTAAGGGGAGAAGTGAAGGAGACAGACAAATTGCCACAAGGCTTGCCAAAGATGTATTCTGGATCCTGAAGTCCAGAGTCACCAGCCTCTCTCCTCCTCTTCATGCTGCCAAGTCACTCTGCCCTCTCTCCCTCTGCCCCCCAATCCTTGCCTCTGATTATCTTAACACCAAACATTCAGCAAGCACCAACAGTGAGAAGAGTCATTATCTCACATAGAATAGGTAATTAACCTTAAGTGCTCGGTTGTCTGATTCCAGCATACCTTTTTGGAGTTTTAGCCCTCTACATTCCCCTGTAGAAGGTCTTTCCCCCTCACCATTATACTGAAACTGACCTGGTAAAAGCCAACAATGAACATCATATGGCCAAATCCAATTACTTTTGTCCAATTTCTTTTTAGCATTGAGTTGTTTGACTGCTGACTATCTTTTCCTTAAATCAATACTTTCCTTTGGTTTCTATGACAGTGCAATGTTCTGATTCTTCTAACTACCATTTTATTTCCTCTTTTTTTTTTTCTTCCTCTCACCTTTTAAATGTAAATATTTTATAAGACTCAGTTCCTACTCTTTCTGCATTTCCTTTTCTACATTCTCTATTCTGAAGCACCCATCCATTATTACAATTTCATCTATCATGTCTATGCAGATCTCTCATATCTATATGTATGACCATTTAGCTGCCCTCTCATTGTTACTAACCAGTTCCAATACTTCATTTGACTAATTTTCATGACATTCAGCTTAAATTTTGTTCCCCCTTTAAAACAACACATTCATTCATTTTCATTTTCATGCTCTCTCTCTCTCTCTCTCTCTCTCTCTCTCTCTCTCTCTCTCTCTCTCTCTCTTCTCTTTCTCTTCCTTCTTCCCTCCCTCCCTTTCTCCCTCTCTCTATCTCTCTTTCACTCTCTCTCTTTCTCTCCCCACCTCAGGTGTATTCTTCTTATCTGATCTCTATGTAACTGAGGTGTTACTATCTGCATTAGGTGTCCAAACTTGCCCTTATAAAATATCAAGTCATCTTATTCAAAGCCATAACTAGCAATTTTGATTCACAAAACATGCCTGGGGGGGAACAGCATGAAACATGCCTTGAAATTAACTATAAGATAAATTCAGTGCAGTGATAGGGAGAGATTCCATCATGCTGCCCTGTAGGGAAGATGGGTTAGGGAAGAGATAGGAAGACAAATAATGAAGGAAAGAAAAGGGCTAGGCTTGAGGAAGAACACTTGTGGTATTCCCATTTAGGGGAGGAAATGGGCCATCTAGTAACTTCCTTTTAAAAATGAATTATTCTTCCTAACTCTGTCTTAATCTCAGTTGTTTATGCAAAATATAAGTACTATCAGAAACCTCTAATTTTTGGTGCCATGGGACAAACTCCAATCATCCCATTCTATTTACCACTCAGATCTTATTCCCTCTTTAATTTCACCTGTAAGAAGGCAAGCTGCATCCATGATCCTACATTTTGATGTATTTTTTTTGTTGTTTAAATTGTTTAAACAGTGATATACCAGAACTAAGAAGGGGGACATTTACAAAGGATAGATAATTTTCAATGTTCCAATTCCAGTTCATTTCAGGTCACTTCTTATACACAGGGAAGATGAGATCAGATTAAATTTCCACTGAATCTTTCACCCTGTCTGATCACTGTTTTCAGCTGTCAGAAGAGATTCAAGAGTAACAAGATCTGGTCAAGGCTGTAACAAGGACTTGCTGCATATCCTTGCAGCATATGATGAGAAGTAAAGAAATGAGAGACAGAGACAGACAGACAGACAGACAGAGACAGAGAGAAGGGGAAAAGTAAGAGGAAGAGAGGGAGAGAGGGGAAGAGGGGGAGATGGGCAGGGCGAGGGAGAAAAGGGGAGGGTGGGAGAGAGGGAAGAGAGGGAAGGGGAAAAGAGGAAGGGAGAAAGATGGAGGAAGAGAGGAGAGAGAGAGGGAGAGAGGGAGGGGAAAAGAAGGAGAGGGGTAAAGGAGGAAAGGGGAGAGAAGGAAAAGGGAGAAGGGAAAGATAGGGGAAGGGAGGGAAGAAAGAAGAGAGGGAAAAGGAGGGAGGGAGGGAAAGGAGGGGAGGGAAGGGGAAAGAAACAGAAGGGGAGGAAAGGGGAGAGGGGAGAGAGAGAGAGATCTAAACAAAAATGATAAAGCCCTTTGAGGGCAGGGACAATGTTTTTGGTATTTTCTTTACACTGACTATGCCACTCAGTGCTTAAAATGAATGCTAAATAATGTGGACTCTTGATTACTCAAGACATTTGATTTTTACCCTTGTTTCTCCTTGTTCTCTCTCCTGCAACATGACTTTTGACCACTTAATTGCTTATTTACACTTTCATCAGACTGGTAGGAAGGAGAATGGAAAGGAAGTGAAATTCAAAGCTGTCACTTTCAGTAAATGTTAACACTTCTAGCAAAAATTTAGTGGTGTTTTAGTTAAAATGAGGTTTTATACTAAGTGTGTATTTCACTGATTTGTTATCTGTTCACAGCTTCCATCTCCATTAATTTTCAGCACTGATTAAAATAATGTGATGAGAGTTCTTTGCAACATAGCAGATATACAAAAGCCCCTGGGATTTGGGGAGTGTTGGGATTGGTCTCTTTTTTGGGGGGATGGGGATTGGTTTCTTAATGTTAAGTGCTATAGATGAGAAACAAATCCAGTCATGATCTTTGTTCTGACTTCCAGCCAAGTACTTCTAATACTCTATAGGACACATCTAGAATCAAATCAAAAATTCTCTCTTCACTCAACCCAACAGTCAAGAAGAGTTGAGCTCAACTCCTGTCTCAGATACTTAATAGCTCTGTGACTGAATAAGTCATTTAACCTTTCCAAACTGTTTTCTTATCTGTAAAATGGGGATAATAGTAGCACCTATTTCACAGAACTATTGTGAGAATCAAATGAGATAATGCATATAAAGCACTTTGCAAAGCTTAAAGTGCTACAGAAATTTTAATTATTGATTGTGATTATTACATTATAAAAAACACATTAATAATTATTAATTATTATCCTTTAAAGCTCAGTTTGGAAATTATCTTTTTAGGATGTTTTATTTCTCATCCCCATGAGTAGAAATGATATTTTCCTTCAGATCTTACAGAAGACTTCATTTCATATGTAACAAAGGCAATTATTATATAAGTATCCATTATTCTCATCTGTGCTACAGTATCATCCTTCTAATATATTGTAAGTTCCTTGAGGGTAGAAATGTTTCATTTCTAGGCTTTATATCTTTTCCAGTGGTCTGCAAAGTATAGGTACCTAGTAATTATCTGTTGTATTCTCCACTAAAATGACTGATGTTCATCATGCCCAAAACTAAACCTATCTTCATTCCCTCTCACACCAAACTGACTTCTCTACTCAACTCTTTTCCTTAGTCTTTCAAGCTAGAAGCATCTTTCCTATATTTTCTCTCATCCTGTGTTCCATCTATGATGGTGTTCCTTCCTTTGCATCCTCTTGCCTAAGCCATCATTGGAATACCAGAGCACACTTACAGTTCATATCTAGTTTTACTCTCAATCTCCTCTAATTTATCTTCTAGAATATGACTAGAGTACTTTTCCTGGAACATTGTTTTTATGTCACTTTCTTGCTCAAGGATCTCTGGGACTTCCAATGGCCAATTGTATCACCACTAAAGCCCTCTCATTTTTTTTTTCTATTATCTTCTCCATTGACTTCATTTTTACCTCGTGTCCTGGTAAATAAGGATATCCTCATTGCTGCCCACACATGCCAAAACTATTCCTAGTTCCATGGTTTTTTTTTTCTTTTATTCTTTTGTTTATTCTTTTCCTTCTTCTGGACTCTTATTTAAATCCTAGTCATCCTTCAAGGCCTTGCCTGCATTATTATAAAGCTTACTAGTCTACCCTTTCTCCAAATTCCTTTTTCTTTCTCAGTCATGCAATTGAACATTTAATTGTTAGCTAATTGCATGTTTGTTTTATCTTCTGATAAAATTCATGAGGTATCTTTTTTTCCTTAGAATACCTAGTATATTGCACATTGAATATACATAATAGATATTTGTCCATTTAAGGGGGGAGAAGTTATCTTTAGATATTCTGAGTATCAGATGCATAAAATTTCAGAATTGGAAGGAACCCCAGAGGTTATCAGCTCTAACCAACAGTACTCTAAACAATACTTCAACATATCTGACAAGTGGTCATCCAGCCTTGAAAACTGCCAGGAAAACTGCCAGGAAATCCATCACATCCTGAGATAGCCCCTTTAACTATGAAGTGTTTATAATTTTAATGGTGTTTTTCTTCCATTAGACTGAAATCTTTCTTTCTGCAACTTGTACCTATTATTCTTTCTGCCTGCTAAGACCAAACAGAACAAATTTCATCCCTTTTCTACATAATAACCCTTTAAATGTTTGAAAACAGCTATAGTTCCCCAATTTCTTCCAAGTCTTCTCTAGGATAAACACTGCCTCCCACCAATCATCCAATGGCAGGACTTCCAATTCTCCACTCTATTCTATTCACCCACCCTCTAGATATACTTTAATTTGTTAATGTACTTCCTAAAATATGATACCTATAACTAAATACTATAGCAAATGTGACTGGCTCTGGTCAAAACATAGTAGGACTATATCTTACTTGCTCTGGACACTGCTTTTTCTCATGTATTCTAATATAAATTAGCTTTTTTGGATGCCATGTCATGTTGCTGTTATGTGTAAAATTTTTAATCACCAAAGACTTTCAGATATTTTTCAGACAAACTGTTGTTTGATTATAAATCAACTATATATATATAAATTTAATTATTGAAGCACAAGCTTAGAGTTTTGTGTTTTTCCCAATTCAATTTTATCTTATAGTTAAATGGAAGAAGAAATAGCTAAAAGTTATAATAAATCTTAAAATTTTGAAAACTACACAAAAGTAGGCTTATAGTTCAGATGACCAGTGATGGCCATCAAAAGTATAAATGTGCTAAAGCTCTTGTTCCACAGCCCATTCAAACTAATAAATCTTTGACCCAATAAATTTTTTCCCTATTTGCATGTAGATCTTCCCAAAGCTTGACCTTAGGTTTTTGCAAGCCTGATGAGAAGTTTGAATACTTTTCTGTCATTAGTCCATTTTTAATTCTTTACATTTGAATGGGATACATTAACAGCCTCTTGAGAATATGGGGTGCGTTCCTTAGCAGTACATTCCTAAATAGAGCACTTAGTGTAGCTGGGTGTTGGTTTTTCATGAAAAATTCACCATTTTCACCATGGCAAAACCACCTAAATTCTAAATACAATAGTAGAAAGGTCAGACCTTGGAAATATAGAGAATAATATAGATAAAATCACACAAGAAAAACCATGCAAAATCTCACAAAACAAGCACATACACAAAACATAACATTCAAATATGATGACTACTAGCAGGGCCAGTACTAATCTAGGCTGTGAAATGATTAGCAACCTCCCATCTCAACTTCCTAGCTCCCTGGTGATAATTCTTGCTTCTCTCCAGAGCCCTAATCTTGATACAAGCTTTCTCCACTATCCTAATCCCCCAGAGGTATAAGCTTTTACCAGTTCATATTCTTTCCTTCCCACAGCTATACCTTAATAGGGATTCTTAGAGACCCAAAAAATCTTTCAATGACTTTCTAATGACTGAAATTTAGGTTACATTGGCAGTAAGTGAGATGGAGGGGTATAAGAGAGGGAGAGCATTCAGAGGAGTTAACTCATGAAGTAGACTATGAGATTCTTTAGACAATTCAGGGAGGGAAATCATCCCTGAAGTAAATGGTGAGTAGCCAGTTGTTCACAGCTGTCCTTTCAGCATACCCTCACAACACATTTCACACAATATTTAGCACAAGCTATCACAACCCTATTGCTGTAAGTTGCAAACCTGACTGGATTCATCTTGAAAAGCTTAAGATTTCTTGCTAAGTGTGTTACCTTAACAGAGTCTCCCTGAAGAGAGTCTGAAATAAATACCATCATCCCCAAACATTTACTGAGTGCCAAGTACATACGGTACCTATGCTGGATACTAAGATTATAAAAAGGGATAAGTGGCCCTGAACTCATATTATTGATTTAGAAGGAACCTTGAAGGCCACCTATTCTTCTACAAATGAGGACTTTGACTGTGAAAGAAATTAAATGATTTACCTGTGGTCAAATGGCTAACCAGAGGCAAAAAGCCTCGTGTCTAGAACTCAGGTCTCCTGAATAGAAATAAATGACAAAATGGAAGAGGTTATACATGGCTGGTGGTCCTTGAGGGCAAGGGAAGCCCTTTGCTAGGAGCTGCAGATACTCTAAGAAAACTTTAAAGATTATTTTTGGAAACTCTCATAGGAAATGATTTTTGGCTTCTAAAGCCTCTATCTATTATAGTATTGCTTCTCAAGGAAGATTCCTAAACAAAATAAGATCCAGCATTCCATCCACCTCATGGACAGATTGAGTCCTTTTTAGATCAGGAAAAAGCCTCCTCTTAAGACTTTTCAGGAAACCCTTGCCCTGCAACAAAAGGTGCTTCCTTCAGTGCAACTTGCTCCTCTGGAAGAAATCCCAGTTATTGATTCTGACTTCAGGCTGGCCCTCACTTCATCCATTTTTGTTATTATTATTATTAATAATATTATCCCACTACCTACCCTTATCCTGAACTCCACTTTGATTTCTCAGTTTCATTTTTCTCTTGGCCTGACTTATCTGGTCAAATACTTATTTAATCACCTGTTTGATCTGACTTTTTCCCATCTTTAATTCTCTAGTATCCTAAACTGTTTCCAGATCTAACCTACATGAGTTGTATGCTTTAAATATCATTTTCCCCCTTTAGTTCTGAGGTCTTAGTCCCACTCCAAGCACCAGGTACCTACATACACAACCCCCAATCCTCAGCCTCTCCTAAAACAGGGCTCTGGATTAGTCCTGCAAATAAATCTCTGCCTTACTTAGGCAGGCTGCACATAAAAGACCATTCTAAGAGCTTATCCCCTTCACCCTCACACCCTAATACATACACACACACACACACACACACACACAAACAAACTGTGAGCCCCCTTAGAGCAAAAACTCTTTTTGCTTTGTTTCCTATTTTGCCTTTCTTTGTTTTCTCAGTTCTCCAACTATACCATATGACTTAATAAATGCTTGTTAACTGACTGTCTACAGAATTTGTTTGGTCTATTATTAGGAATGGTTGGCTTCCCAAGAAAATTTTTTGTTCAATCAATTTTACAACCCTCATTGATGTATGACACAGGTCCAGATCCAGGAAAACTGGGTCCATTGTCAGCATAAAGAAAAATAAATGGCAAAACTGTTATTATGCAAAGGAAAAAAAATCTCACCAGGAAGAGAGAAGGCAGCTTGTACCTTTCTCCTTCTTCCATTAGTGGAGAAGATAGAGGTGATTTTTGAGTTTCTCTGCTTCAAATCCAGTTACTCTTCACTGAATGACTAGCTAACAAATAGATCGTGTGATGAGCTCTCTACAGCTGTGTTGCTTGTGCCTGAGACACCTGCACATCCCTCAGTACTTAGTTGTTTGGGTTATTATAAGTTGAGAAATAGAAAAAGAAAATACAGAGCATAGCACAATAAAGCCTGAATC